>NW_004444104.1:2374806-2416457 GCF_000243295.1 Trichechus manatus latirostris
ATATATATATATATATATATACAAAGAAATATTGCTCAGCCATAAAAAGGAATGAAGTACTGATACATGTTACAACGAGGATGAACCTTGAAAACACCGCTAAGTGAAAGAAGCCAGACACAAAGGTCATATATTGTATGCCTGAATTTATAGGCAATATCTAGAATATGTAAATCCATAGAGGCAGAATGAAGATTGATAGTTGCCAGAGGCTGAGGAAGAATCAAATAAAAAAACAAATCCAAACTTAGATAGAGGAGTTTTTATTCAGAAGGAAAGGCTATTGCAAGGGAACAGGGATGATTGCAATGGTGGGCGGGTCTAGTGCAGCAAGTGTCTCGAAAGTTAGGCACAAGGGGTTTTTCTTCTATAGAGAGAGTAAACAAGGATAAAAAACAACAGGTGTTGGGAAGTGGGATGAGCAGGTGACATCATCAGACAGTGAATCAGAATGCTTTACACCAAAGTCAGCCTATTCTCTGGGAGAGGTCCTTAAAGAGGGGTAGTATGGTGGCTCAGGCTGAGTGTGGGCCCAAGTTCAGGAACCTGAGAAACAAGAGCAGCTTAACCAAACTTTCATGAACAAGAACTTTGTTTTTGATTGATCAGTGGGGATAAGCAATTCAGTTCATCCTCTGCGAGGAAGAAATGGGTATTCAGAGGATCTGTGTCTGGCCTGGTCCTAGGTAAATAAGGGACATTCCTGAGTCTTATCTAAGTCATATGGGGAAGGTGGTTCTTTGCAGCAAGCTATTTTCTGGAACGCACAGGGTGGGGTGATTTCTTTGACCATCACTGTTTTCCAGGATCGTGGTTAAGGTAAAGTTCAGCACTGTCAGGATCCACAGTAATCGAAACAGCTGGGGAGCAGCTGCTCCATGAGTGGGGCGTTTCCTTTTGGTGTAATTAAGACGTGTGAAACTAACAGTGGTGGTTGTTGCGCAACATGGTGAATGTACTAATAGCCACTGTACAGTTCACTTTAAAATGGTTTATTTTATGTTATGCCAAATTCACCTCAATAAAATATAATTTTATATAAATTTATGATTTTATATATAATTTTATAAATTTCACCTCAATAAAATACATGTATATGTGTATATATAGTCACAGATTATTCTTCTTTTAATAATACTCTTCTGCTACATTGGGAATCCCTGGGTGGTATAAACGGTTAACATACTCGGCTGTTAACTGAAAGGTACCTTGGAAGAAAGGCAAACCCAGAGGTGCATTGGAAGAAAGGCTTGGGGACCTACTTCTGGATAATCAGCCACCGAAACCCCTATAGAGCGCAGTCCTACTGTCACACACATGGGGTCACCGTGAATCAGATGGACTTTTTTTTTCTTTACTATGTTGTGGCTGATATGCATGTAAGCTGATGAATTGGTGCCAACATAGAGAGGCCCAGTGGTTACATATTCCCTAGTTTTGGTGGGAATTTTAGTCAGAAGAATTGTGACACTCTCATAATTTAATGTGATATCTGTGGCTTGGGCATCTTAGAACAAAAGCATAATGTGGAATGTGGCCAAATCATTTACACGTTGTGTAATTTATTTATTCATTCATCAAACATTTACTGAGGATTGCCGGTAGCTCTAGCACAGCCTGGGTGCTGGGAGTCAAACAGTGAACAAGATATCCTTGCCTTCGTGAGATGATTGTCTAGAAAGAAAGTCAGACAAATCAACAGGCAAATACAATAGACTGTAACATAAGGTTTTCTTGTGTCGTGATTATTCCAGGAGAAAATGAATCTCCTCACAATGTATCATCTATGGTGTTGTGAAATTGGAAAACAATTTTGAAAACTGTTCATATTAGCCACTTACTAGAACACTCCCTCGAAGAGGAGGTGTGCTGCCTGAGTCGTGGAGAAGGAAGGCGGCGGATAACAAGAGCTGGAATGGTCTGTGGGTGCAGGGTCCATCGGCAAGTGAACTGTGAAGTGGGAGGGGAAAGGTGGCCTCCTGTGGACTGGACATCAGGGCCTAAAGGAGATTTAAATTGTTTTAAAGCAAGATTTGGTTAAAAAAAAGAAAAGAAAAGAAAAAAAACTTTGGAAAAGAATGTTGAGAGAGCATGTTCTTTAGCTCCTTGCTTTTCAAAGTGTGGGAAGCCGGGAGCTTGTTAGAAATTCAGACTCTCAGGCACATCCCCCACCCCTGCCCAGGTCTGCAGAATCAGAATCTGTGTTTAGACACGCTCCCCGGGTGATTCCTACGCGCATGACAGTTTGCGAAGTGCAGGTCTAGATCTGAAGCAGCCTAGGGTGGAAGATGAGAGTTGGAGGGAAAGGAACCTGGGTGAGATGCAAACGACCTGACTGGGAATGTGCAGTTAGAGGAGCTCGTCAGGAAAGTGACGACTTCTCGCACCGAGTTTCTTTACTACTTTTACCGGAATTCTTACAGTCTGAAATCTTCTGTTTTCATAAATATACAATAAAACCTGTGAAAGTCCAAAACTGTGTAAGGCGGGAACCTGTCAGAGAAGGAAAACTCAAATATTTTCCACTAAAAGAGCGATAGGAAAGCGGTAAGACTGTACCCTGTCAAAGGCAGAAAACTTGCAAGACCCGGGAAAACAAGGCAGTCCTGTCGAGTTTTAGTTCTCACAGGCTTCAGTGTAATAGTAGCTAACACTTATATACACACCCGTCAGTTTGTTGTACTATGGCGGCTTGTGTGTTGCTGTGATGCTGGAAGCTATGCCACTGGTGTTTGAAATACCTGTAGGGTTATCCATGGTGGATAGGTTTCAGTGGAGCTTCCAGACTAACTAGGAAGAAAGGCCTGGTAATCGACTTCCAAAATTAGGCAATGAAAACCCTCTGGATCACCACAGAAATCTGTTGGATCTAATGCTGGAAGATGAGCCCTCTAGTTTTGAAGGCACTCAAAATACACAGTGACCACAACAATGGACGCTAAATGTCATTTCCTCCTGCTTGTCCCCTCCTGTAAGCTATGAGTTCCATGAGAATACATGTCTTCTTCTGGTCATCTATGTAACTTCTAGAGCCCAGCAGGAATACAGGAGGTGCTCAACCAATGCTTCTTGGACTGTGTCTTCTTGGGAGGGGTAAAATAGAAAGCAGTGAGGGAAGCGGTGACCAGGGCCAGGTTGGAGCGAGAGCATGGCAATCAAAGAGAGAGGATCCGAAACCCCATGAAGGATGCTTTTGTGAAATGACTGTAATTCATGGTGATCCAAAGACAAATCCTTGCTTCAGAGCAAGCTGTTGGAAAATCCCTCTCCACTTTGAGTCAAGCCCCATGTAGTATTCCATGGAAAGTTGCCACGTTACATCAAGGAGCTGATTTCTTAATAAGCTAATTCATCTCCTTTTCTACTGTAGTGTTCTCACTCCTTCATTCACCATCTGTCCTTTGGAGGATGTGTTAATGGATCCCTTCCAAGGCATTTGCTGGGCTTCATGAGGGATGAACATACGAAAATACCCTCCCCCACCAGCTGTGCTGTTGGTTCCCCACCTCCACTAACGCTAATAAAGAGGGCTCTTACCTGTCCTCTACTTCTCAGGACTGGAAACTTCCATGACTCATAGGCACAACACTTTTTTAGAGGATACAATTCCGCTATCTTAAAAACCAAAAACCAAACCTATCGCTGTCAAATCGATTTTGACTCCAAAGATAATATCAGTAAAGTTGCTGTAGGAAAGACCATATTTTCCACTTGTCAATCAAATCTGGAATCCAGTCATGACAATAAAAGATGTAAGATTTTTGGCTAGTGGTAGCTATGTTCTAAAAATGAATCTCTATTTAAAGCAATTTATTATTTGTCTACTTGAGAGAATCATGTAAGCATATTTTATATTTTTGTAATTATTTTATCTGCTGAGAAAATATCCAGGGAGAAAATCAGAGCTAGTTATCATCTCCTTGTTTTTGAAAACTTAGACCTTTATTGAGCCTTAAACATTATTATGAAAATGTATCATTTTTCTGTCTCTCATTCTACTTCCCTCTCTTCCTTTCTCTCCCTACTTTCTCTATCAAACGTATCTTGCTAACTAAGCTCCAAACTTTGTGTTCAGTAACACTTATGCTATTTTTTAATCTTCTTTAAAATTTCCACTGTGGCTACGTTTACTTCCTTTATGTATCATTCTAAATAAAACCAGTTGCCGTCGAGTTGACTCTGAATCCTGGCAATCCCATGTGTGTCAGAGTAGAAATGTGCTCCATAGGGTTTTCAATGGCTCAGTTTTTGGAAGTAGATCACCAAGCCTTTCTTCTGAGGTGCTGCTGGGCGGACTTGAACCTCCAACCTTTTGGTTAGCAGCCAAGTGCTTAACCGTCTGCACTGTCCAATGACTCCATCATTCTAAATATTAATCACTTACTTGCCACTGTTCTTGCCTTTGTAGCTCCCATCAAGGGCCTCACTTTGCTGACCAGTTGTTTCTTGTTCCTACTCTGAGTTGTTTAAAATGGTATCTAGAGTAATTCATTGTTTGTTTGTGGCATATGATGCTAATCCCTCTGAAAATATTTTCAAACAATAACAGTGGAAGACTCTATTTTTAGTGCATCTCACACTTTTTCTGGAACTATGTGTTTTAAATTTACAAGCTAATACAACAAGAACAATATTTTGAAACAAGTGAGTTCTTAATCACACAATTCTGAGAAATTTTAACAATTTAATAATCCACTTATTTTAATACTTGTTGTTATTGTTAGTTGCCATCAGGTTGATTGTGACTCACGGCGACCCCATGTGTGCAGAGTAGAACTGCTCCATAGGATTTTCAAGGCTGTGACCTTACAGAACCAGATTGCCAGGCCTGTCTTCCAACGAGCATCTAGGTGAGTTTGAACCGCCAACCTTTCGGTTAGTAGTCAAGTGCTTAATCATTTGTGCAACCTAAGGACCTTAATATTCATTAGGGACATATGTCCTTCATTATTACTCTGTTTTCCCAGTAATCCTCCTCCTCCTCAAATGCGCACTTGGATGGCACTGTAGAGTTTCTACAAAGCCTTGTGTGCTTCATCTCATTTAATCCTCTCAAACAGTCTAGAAAGCAGATGCTATTATTTCCATTTCTGTAAAGAAAGAAACTGAGATGCAGTAAGAGAAAGCTATTTATTGGGGCAAACGGCCAGTGTCAGAGCTGAGTCGGAAACTGATCCCCTTGTGTGCCTTCTTACATGGCAGGGTGCTGAGATTGATAGCAGGGCTCCACACTCAGACTTCCAGGATTCGAATCCGGGCTCTGCCATTTACCACCTTGTTGACCTTGGGAAAGGGTTGTGTTAATAAGTTTCATTTTTAGAACAGTTTTAGATTTACAGAAAAGCTATGCAGAAAGTGCAGAGTTCCCTTCTACCCCTTGCACACGGTTTCTCCTATTATTACCATCTTGCATTCCTGTGATACATGTATTACAACTGACGAACCAGTAGGGATACATTATTATTAACTAAAGTCCACAGTTTACATTAGGGGTTACTTTGCATTGTACAGTCTGGTGGAACAACGGTTAAGCACTCGGCTGCTAACCAAAAGGTTGGCGGTTTGAATCCACCAGGAGCTCCACGGGAGAAAAGACCTGGCCATCTGCTCCAGTAAAGATTACAGCCTAGGAAACTCTATGGGGCAGTTCTACTGTGTCGTATAGAGTTGCTATGAGTCGGAGTCAGCAAACAACAACACCATGGGTTTTGACAATGCATAGTGTTGTGCGTCCACCACTACAGTATTGTACAAAACAGTCTCACTGCCCTAAAAATCCCCTGTACTCCACCTGTTCATCCCTGCTCCTCTCTCCCGCCCTCTCGCAACCACTAATCTTTTCTTTTCCACTTGGAGCAGTTTTAAGTTTACAAAAAAAATATGGAGAAGTATGGAGAGTTCCCATATGCCCCCTCTCCTTTCTGCACACTGGTTATCCTATTATTAATATCTTGCATTCCTGTACTACATTATATACAACTGATGAACCAATATTGGCACATTATTATTAACTAAAGTCTATAGTTTACATTAGCAGTCAACTCTTTGTGTTGTACAGTCTGATGGATTTTGACAAATGCGTAATGTCCTGTATCCACCATTATAGTGCCAAGCAGGATAATTTTGCCACCCTATAAATGCCCCACTCTTCACCTATTCACTTTGACAAGTTTCTTCACTCCTTTCTGTGCCTGTCTTCTCATCTGAAACGAGATCTACATCACAGAGCTGTGGATATACACAGAGCACGTAGAGCTGCATGGGAAGCACCATCCCTCAGCTGTGCCTCTCATGGACCCACATTACTGTTAGTGAATGTTTAGCGCAAGAAAGTCAGTGACCACACCCCAGAGTCACACAATCGGGTGTCCATATCTTAATGACTAGGAAAAACCAGCAGATCCTCTGGATATCTGTTTTCCTTAGCTTTGTTCTACATGCCTCTCAGGCTAAAGAAAACTGAGCAGCAGCAGCAGCTGACAGGAGAAGCAGCGGTGGTTTAGGGTTCAGTGTGTAAGAAGCCGGTAAGGCTACTCTCTCAATTGTTCATGGAAATAGCATGTAGCTGAAAAGAGCATTCATCACGGCAAGCTCTTATCTCCTGCAAGGTTAAAAAGCTCTCTGTCTCTCCTGCTTTCCTCATTAGTCAGGAGAAGGGAGGGCAACAACGGCCTACATTTCCACTGCAGTCCTCCTTCAAAACAATATTTCAATCTGATAAGGCAAAATGCTAACATATTCCAAAGCTCCCATTACATAATTCAAAGGCAATTTAGGAGCTTCCTTTCTCTTAAATTATTCATAACATAAATCTTTAAAATATTTAAACTCCCTTCTTGAGCAGTCAAATGCTGATGGAAAGCTCTCAGCACATGGCTGGCAGAGATACACAGTGGGTGCTTGGGGCTGGAGAAAGGAACAGGGAATGGCCTCCTTCTGGAACCTTCAAAGGAGTTCATTCTGCAGGCTCGACTTTCTGGAACTAGGGATGTTTTTCTTTTGAGATTAAGGTTTTCCCAAATGGGATTTATTTTTTTCAACTGTTGTTCTCAAGGAAGAGCCTTTAACAAAACACAAGCAAACCCATGAAGAAGGGGCAATGTCCTCCTCCAGCAAATAGAAAACCACCCATTAGCACAACAGTGGGATGAGCCTATCTAGACATGAGTGCAGCTGGCAATGATTCCGAGAGAGAATGATTCATTACCATGGTTACTGATGCCAGAAATATTACCTTCTGCAATCAGCATACACAAAGCTCCTTTAAGGAGAGTGTGAAAATGAGAGCACTGTAAACAATTAGTGAAAATTGCCAATGGCACGGAGGCTGAGCTTACACAATGCTCCTTTCAGGGTACAAAAATGGAGGGGACGCACCATTGCTGCACCAGCAGATCTTGCTGGAGGCAGAAAGGAAACACTGATGCTCAGGAAATGAGCCAAAGGTCCCAGCAACAGCCATTTCTACACAAGTTTGTCATCAGTCACAGGAACAATGCTAGAGCAAGACCTATCTGATTGGTAAGATCTGCATGATCCAGACCTGGTTCTTTAAATTAAATCTACAGTTAGTTTTTGCAAAGTATCTTGGGAAAATATATGATTACCGTCCACCACTCTTACTTCTTGTTTCCAGATAGCAATAAAGAACTTCAAGAAAAGAGAGTGTGATTGTTCAATGACATCCATTTCTATTTTCAGCTGCAGTGAATTATTTCCCAAGCCCTGAAATAGGAAAATAGATGAACTTCTATAGGAAGGTCTCGACTGAGGGAATGAATGGCAATTGCACAGATTCAATTCTATTTAAAAATGTTGATACCTTAAGGCAGTGCATGCTACTTTCATATGCTCTAATTCAAGCTCAGCCAATGCCAAGGCCCCATCCCACTCTGCTGAAAATGACACAGTCAAACCTCAGTCATTCAAAACTCAGATTTCTAGGTCATGATCAAGCGAGCACATAATGGACTGAGGTTTACCTTCTGCAGCATCTTTTCTTCATAAAAGGGCTGCTAAATCAATGGGCATAAACAAGATAATAGCAGGAGATATCCAACCTAACCAGAACAACATGCTTTTGCATTTTGTTGCATCACTTGCAAAATCAGTGAAAGTGCTCTAGATCCTGTGTTTCATCTAGGCTTTGAAGGAAGAATAGGAGCTTGCCAATATTCTGTTAGCCACTAGGATGGCCTCACATGAACATGATTGCATAGATAGAAAGATAGTTACACACTTACGTATGTAGATATGTACATAGATACAGATATAATGCAATCTCCTCAAGAACAAGGGTTTTTTGTTTTGTTTTGTTTTTTTGTCTATATTGTTCACTGGTTTATCCCAAGCACCTAGAAAAATGCTAGTACATAGAAGACTAGATGGACGGAGGGACGGATGGACGGACGGATGGATGGATAGATCCGCCCTTTAGTCAACTCCAACTCATGGCAACATTATGTACAACAGAACAAAACGTTGCGCGGTCCTGCGTCATCCTTACAATCACTGGCATGTTTGAGTGTCCGTCATTGTGGCTACTGAGCCAATCCATCTCTCTGAGGTTTTCCCTGTCCCTCGCTGGCCTTCTACTTCACCAAACATGATGTCCTCCTATAGTGATTGATCCCTTCTGTTGACAGATTCAAAGCAAGAGAGTCAGGCAACGTTCTGTTGTGATCTATGGGGTTTTCACTGGCTGGTTTTCAAACATAGATTGTCAGACCTTTCTTCCTAGTCTTAGTCTGGAAGCTATACTGAAACCTATCCACCATGGGTGACTCCGCTGTAGTTGATATACCAATGGCATAGCTTCCATCATCATAGCAACTCACAAGCCGCCGCAGTATGGCAAACTGACAGATGGGTGGTACGTATGTATGTGTGTGTGTGTGTGTGTGTATGTGTGTATGTGTATGTATTTGAATGAATATGAAGGCCCTCTCTCCTCAGAATTCAAACAGCTGATCATTGATCTTTGTGGGTTTTCTTCTTCGGAGTGCTCGTTTGCCCAACTCTCCATGAAGGTGGTGCCTTGTCTCACAGTCCACGTGTTCCTCGCCTCCCTGTGCTCCATGAATGCTTCCCAGGTCCTTGCTGCTCAGTGTCTCCAAATTGACTCTGGCTGAGTAGGTGCCCGGCCTGGCCGTGTGGCTTCTTCTACTTCACCTAGATCTTGTTCCTCAAGCCCCGCCTAGAAAGAGTCCTTGATCCTTCTTGCTTCTGTTGCTTATCTTTGATTTACTTCTTTTAGCTTCCAAATAGTAGCTGAAAATGACATAACTGACATCTGGTCTCTTCCAAACATTGAAGCATCTTTGTCAATTTCTTCTTGGTGTCCATGGTTGATATTCAACCATATGCAACTCACAGCTCTTATGGAACACAGTCAGCTGCTGGGTATGTCCTTTCACACGAGCCCGTGGGCCACAATGAGGCAAGACTGTCAAATGGGGGACGGAGGACTGGCTGAACCGGATGGGCTTGCTCACAGGGTACTTCCAAACAGATTTCACCTGAGGTGACTGCTGTGTTGTTGTGTGCTGTCGAGTTGATTACAACCCATAGCAACCCATGTGACAGAGTAGAACTGCCCCATAGAATTTTCCTAGGCTGTAATATTTATGGGAGCAGATCACCAACTCTTTTCTCTAGCAGAGCTGGTGGGTTTGAACTGCTAGCCTTTCGGTTAGCAGCAGAGTTGTGTCACCAAGGTTCCTTGAAATGACTGCTATAGAAGTCATTAAACCCTGCTTTTTTCTCTTTTAAAGAATCGTGTAGCTTCCTGAGCTTAATAGGGCCTGAGTATAATCATTTGTTTGCCTCTAGAGCAGAGAGGTTGAGAAATGATACAGAAATTCCAACTAGTAACTACTCCTGGTGCCTATTTTCCCCAAGGAGTATCTGGGTGGTGCAAATGGTTAAGCACTTGGTTGCTAACCAAAAGGTTGGAAGTTTGAGTCCACTCAGAGGTGCCTCAAAAGAAAGGCGTGTTGACTGGCTTCTAAAAAATCTGCCATTGAAAACCCTATGGAGCGTAGTCCTACTCTGATACACATAGGTCACCATGAGTTCAAGTTGACACATGGCAACCTTTCTATCCCCCAAAGCCCTGCATTTCACAAAACATAGGCTTATGGACATGCTTGTGTCTGCCAGGGCCTGCCATGTTCCATCACAAAGTGAGGATGACGGAACTTTGTCTATATGGAACCCTGTAAGGACCCTCATTTCTCTGCTCCTGTATAGTAACCAGCATACACTTGTCCAGTGAATAAGCCTGAGAAGGACAAAGTTGTAAGTTCTCTTCTTTCTCATCAGGCAGGATGAGGGAGCAGGTCAGAGTGCTGAGATGGATTGAAAGCTTTGTCCTGCTACTTACCACCAGCATGATCTCAGGAGAGCTGCATAACTTCCCTGAGCTTCAGTTCCCTTATCTGTAAAATGGCAAAAATAATCACCTCCCTCCTATAGCTGTTATGAAAAATAAGTGCCCATGAGCGTAAAGTGCCTGTCACATAGGAAAAAACTAGTTGCCATTGAGTCGATTCCAACTCATAGTGACCCCATGTGTGTCAAAGTAGAACTGTGCTCTATAGGATTTTCAATGGCTGATTTTTCGGAAATAGATTAGCATGACTTCTTCCGAGGGACCTCTGGGTAGACTTGAACCTCCAATCTTTCAGCTAGCAGCCAAGGGTTTAGCTGTTTGCAGCACCCATTTAAGAATGGGTTGTCTTTGTTATGTTAATTGGGCAGTATTAGTGTTAGGTGTATTTTGAGTCAATCTTTTATATAAAAGAAGCAGATTAAGCAAGTAGAGGTGGGAGAAGATAGATGCCAAGCCACATGGAGATCTCCAAGGAACCAGGACACAGAAGGTGAAGGGTCAAGTACCTTCTCCCAAAGCTGACAGAGAAAGCCTTCCTCTAGAGCCGGCACCCTAAATTCGGACTTCTAGCCTCCTAAACTGTGAGAAAATAAATTTGTTTTTTAAAACCACTCGTTCGTAGTATTTCTCTTATAGCAGCACTAGATAACTAAGACCTGCTAACCAAAAGGTTGGCAGCTCGAATCCACCAGGCGCTCCTTGGAAACCCTATGGGGTAGTTCTACTCCATCTTATAGGGTCGCTATGAGTTGGAATCAACTTGATGGCAATGGGTTAATGGGTTTAGATAACTAAGACAGACTCTCCTCTTGCTAGTGGCAAGTTACTTACCTCTCTAAGCCTCAGTTTCCCCATCTGGGGAAATGTAAATAGTATTAACTCCCTCTGAAGATTATGGTTAATACTCAGTGCCTGGCACAGCATACCTTCCCAAAAGAGAGAGATGATTTGTTTCTGAATCTGGTGGGGCTGGGTTTGGGGTTCCTGCCCCTGTCTGATTAGTTTCATTATGAGGTCAGCCCAAGCAGGCCTACATGCCTTCCCATGCATCTGGCTCCACTGCTACTTTGAGCCAAGATTCTTCCTTCCTAGCCGGTCTGTGGGATTTCATACTCATGCTTTGTTTTTCCTCAGATAAGAGCAAATAGAGAAGAGGTTTTCAGCAAGGGTGACTTTGCCACTTCTTCCCACCCTATGCCAACCCTGGGGACATAGGGTTACCATAAGTCGGAATTGACTGGATGGCAACGGGTTTGGTTTTGGTTAGAGGCATTTTTGGTTGTCACACTGGGGTGGGGGGGGAGGGAGCATGTGCTGGCATCTAGAGGCCAGAGGCCAGCGATGCTGCTGAACTTCCTACAATGCACAGAACAGCTCCCAGAGCAAAGAATGATCTGGCCTCAAAATGTCAATAGTGCCAAAGGTGAGAACCCCTGAAACAGACTAAATGGGACATTTGGGTTCATCTATATCCAGAACGAGTGTGCTCACAGGTAAAATGGCATTTTTTCATTAAATGGAAAAATAGTTGCTTAAAATGCTTCCTGGAGGCTACTTGATAGAAAGTATGTTGCTGTCGTTTGCTGTTGAGTCCATTCCCACTCATAAAAAATGCCAAATCCACTGACGTCGAGTCAATTCCAACTCATAGTGACCCTATAGGACAGAGTAGAACCGCCCCATAGGGTTTCCAAGGCTATAATCTTTACACAAGCCAATTGCCACATTTTTCTCCCTCGGAGAAAAGCAGCCAAGCGCTTAACCACTCCACCACCAGGGCTGTTTGTAGAAGGTCTACTTGTGGGCAAATTCTCTGAAAAGAAAAACTAGAGTTATTATTAGAAGAGTAAGATTTCAGTTATTTTTCTTGCATTTTAAATTTTCTTTTGGGCATTAAATAAAGATGACGTGGATGCTTTCCGAGTGCAGCACAAGACTCAGCTGGTCATTTGAACCCCATGCACCATCACCTGGAGACTCTGACCTTCAAAGCTCCCCTTTCACGCCATGAAGCAGTTGATCCAAGACAAAATCAGACTAAGAAAATCAACAATTGGAGGCGTGAGAAAAATCCATCTATGTGAAAATAATTTAAGTAGGGTTTTATATTCATTTAATTTTTACTTCATTGTTCATGAAACCAGAAAATGAAAATGATTGCGATGATTGATCAGGTCAGTCAGGACAAAAAATGTCTGGTGTGACTTGTTTTTCTTTCCTTTTTTTGCCAGAAACTATCTTGACCTGCCAAGTCATTAAAACTGCCAAACCAATCTGTGTGCATAGACAGAGCCAAAGCAGAGGAGTGGAGCAGAGGGAAAAAGTAAGCACTGAAAATAGCTTCTACGTTATAGGATGCATAGCATTTATAATAACAAGACACAAAATAAGAAATCTATAATGAAACGAAGTAGCTGAGCATCAGAAGAAGTTATTACATTGGGTGGAAAAAGACTCCAGCACTTGGCACAGAAGATTAATCAGAGCAAGATGCTGAAGAGTATTATTCACTTGAGGTCAAAGAATGGTTTAGCTCCTCAAACACTATTAAAGACCTAGTTACTCCCCACATTTCTTGTTAGCTGAACATGTGAGACACAATAGCTGCTTTTAGTCACTGTCAGCACAGTGGAGACAATTTGCATATGATTTACATATAATCTTTTTGCAGGCCGATGAGAACATTCACCAGTCTGATCTTTCTTGGTTTTGATTTCCCTTTTCCAAATAGAAGGATATGTTGACTACTGGAGAGCATTTCTTTCTACTACATTAGAGTTTGTCTTAGTTACCTAGCGCTGCTGTAACAGAAATATCCCAAATGGGTGGCTTTAACAAACAGAAATTTGTTTTCTCACAGTTTAGGAGGCTAGAAGTCCAAATTCAGGGTGCTGGCTCTAGGGGAAGGCTTTCTCTCTCTGTCAGCTCTGGAGGAAGGTCCTTGTCTCTTTTGAGCTTCTGCTCCTGGGTGATCTTCATGTGGCTTGACATCTCTCTTCCTCTATCTCTGCTCTGCTCTCTTGTTTAATCTCTTTTATATCTCAGAAGAGATTGACTCAAAATATACCCTATGCTAATCCTGCCTCATTAACATAACAAAGACCAGCCATTCCCAGATGGGATTATAATCACAAGCATAGAGGTTAGGATTTGCAACACTTATTTTTGGGGGACACAATTCAATCCATAACAGAGTTACATCAGCTTTTGTTGTTCCTGCGTCTGGCCACTGAATATTAGCAAGCTCATGAATTGCTCTTCAGATTTATATATTAACATTTCTGATCACGGGGACCAAGCATGACCAATTAACGTTTAATCTTTAAATTGCTATACAGGGTTGGGTTGGGCTTAGTTCTCTAGCAGAAAATGCCAAAATTAAAAACTACATTGTTTATGAAAGGAAAATGTGTCCTGCCAGAAATCAATTTTAAAGCAGAATTCTGTAATAGGTAGTGCCTATCTCTTTTTCCACCCTCTCTAGTCTTGCTGTAATAATCTGTTTATTCATCAATTCATTTGTGCTGTGCTCCACAGATGATTCCACGGGGCACACACATTCACACAACATACATGCACACACACAAATAGTTGTGGTGATAAAGCTGAGGAAAAAGAGTTAAATGAGACATGAGATTAGTATGCAAAATACATGTCATACAGTTCTACAGACTTTTCAGAGTGAACTACAGACTTGGTGCCAAGCTTCTTGGCAGCCAAAGCAAAATGGGCATCCCATTTATTACAAGGTTCACAGGGGAAAAAAAAGAAAATAGTTGTTAGGAAGTAGAGCGTTTCCTGATTTGGAGACCTGAGAGAAAATTTTCTAGTGTGTCTCATGACTACAAATTCTTGAGAAATTTGTTAAATAATAGTAACATTAGTGTTTTCTGTTTCATTACTTTCTGCACTTATCTGTATTGTTTTCAAAATTTGTTAATAGAATAAAATTTTGTAAAATAACCATACTGGAGAAACCCATTATGTGAATAAGGAAACGTGTACAAGGATATCTGTTTTAGTGCTGTTATTTTAGAAATAAAGTAAATGTTACTCATTAGGAGAATGATTAAATACATTTTGGTATATCTATATATTGTAATATAATAACAGCAGTCAAAAACAAATTAATTAGATTCACATTATTAACATGGATAAATATAAAAATCATTCAGTGAAATAAAGCAAGGTGGATTATGATACATATAGTATGATTTGATTGATATAAAAGTTTAAAGCTCCTCAAATAATACTATATAATGTCTACAGATACATATCTTGGCCAATGCACCTCATGCACAGCCACCACCCGTCTGTCTGTGGAGGCTTGCATGTTACTATAATGCTGAACAGGTTTCAGTGGAGCTTCCAGACTAAGACAGACTAGGAAGAAAGACCTAGCAATCTACTTCCAAAAATCAGTACAATGAGAACCCTATGGATTACAACAGTTCCATCTGTAACTGATCGTGGGGATGGTGCAGGACTGGGCAGCATTTTTTTCCATTGTGCATGGGAGCACCCTGAGCCGGGGCTGACTCAACAGCAGCTAACAACAACAACAGCAGATATGTAAAATTAATAAAATATATAAACATGATGGAAAGGATATACAACAACTTCAGGATAGTGATTCCCTCTAGGGAGACAAAGAGGAATCAGATAGCCATGACACTGAACTCCTAGATGAGGCGGAAGGAGTGGCTAGAGGTTCACCTGAATCTGTAGTACTTTCTTTAAGCAAAGATATGATTAAAATACAGCAAACTGATTAACAGTTTAATCTTGGTTGTGAGCACTTAGATGTCTATTACATTCTTCTTTGAACTTCCCTGTGTGTTGAAAGATTTCATGTTTAAACTTGGAAAGTTGAAATAAAGAAAGGAAAGCTTGAGGATGGATTTTGAAGAATCTAGAACCTGGGGTTCTGAACTTTATTCTCTGAGCATCAAGAGCATTTTTTGAGCAGAGAGCAACCTTGTCAGAGCCATGAGGTAGAAATATTTGTCTAGTAAACACCTAGAATTGATATGAAGGAAAAGAGGTAGATGCCAAACAATGTGCTCGACGGAAGTTGTCTCAAAATGCCAGTTATAAGAAATATGGTACAACCTACTATATTAGTTAAGAAATATATAATTAACATATTGCTTTAAGTATACAAAACATTAAAAACCAAAAACAAGTTGATTCCAACTCATGGTAACCCCATGTGTGTCAGAGTAGAACTATGCTCCACAGGGTTTTCAATGGCTGATTTTTCAGAAGTAAATCGTCAGGCGTTTCATCCAAGGTGTCTGTGGGTGGATTCAAACTGCCAACCTTTTGGTTAATAGCTGTGTGCTTAACCATTTGTGCCACCCAGGGACCCCTTATAGAACATTATTCTCTTGCTTTTCCATTTCTGTTATACATACACCTACTCCTCACTTATCGACCATCTCATTATCCAACTGTTTGCATTTAAGACAATAATAACAAGTCTATTATCTGACTATGTTGCGCATTAATAACATACGGCTGGCAGTAATGAACACAAAGGTGCAAGGCAAGAGTAACACTGGCTGTGATGGTTAAAGTTATGTGTCAGCTTGGCTGGGCCATGATTCTCAATGGTTTGGCAGTTATGTAACAAAGGAACTTGGTAGTTATGTGTGATGTAATCATTCTCCATTTTGTAATCTGATACGGTCATCTCCATTTTCACATAACGCCAATTTTTGCATAACGACCTGGTCTTTGGAACCTACCCATGTCAATAAGTGAGGACTGGGTGTAGTTAACTCCAACACTGTCCTCTAGGTTCATGTTTTCAAAATCGTCCCACTGGGGTTACTAAAGCCTCAGTATTCCACTCACCACCAGGCTCAACCTTTCTTCTCTAGATCTCAACTGTAGATGTGTGGTACAGGAGATTTTTGTTACTGCAAATAGTGAATGAGAATCACTGGGACTGAGGGTGGAGGAGGGGATGAGGAAGCAAGAAACATTACTACTGCTATTAAGAACACCCTAAGGACGGCAATATAAAATTAAACTGAGAGAAGATCTTGTGAGAACCATATGCCAACTCATGGCGGCCCGTCTATTTTAAGGACTGGCTTGATTATCTGTGATTAACATGAGCATATCAAATCCAAGAAGGTGCACAACTCACCAACCCTCACAGTAACACACTGTGTTCGTCCCTGTTTGGGGATCATTCCAAAGCCATGCAGTAACCTTCTTGCCAAGGGTAACTTTTCTTGCCCAGAAAGCTGGGGATCACATATGCTCCTTGGCTGTAATTTGCTGTATGGTCTCTGTATGTCCCAAAGAAGCTGCCTTGGGGATAAGTCAGGAATTTCCCATTCATCCGTGCACAGAGCACTTTAAATCCTGGCTGTAACTCAGTCTGTAGTGAGGTTATTTCTACTAAAATTTCTGCTTTCTCTCCTCAAATTCCAGGGCCAGCTACTAACTGCCACTAAAAAAAGAGGTCTCATAACTGTGCTGATTGGTTCAACTATGTATTTGTGCTATCTAACCTCTGTCTCACATGCATGTGAAAGCTAGACAATGGAAAAGGAAGGCAGAAGAAGAAACTGATGCGTTCAAACTGTGATGTTGGCAAAGAAGATTGACTGTATTGTGGACTGCTAGAAAAATGAACAAATCAGTCTTAGAAGAAATAGAGAGCCAGAATGTTCCTTAGAAGCAAGGATAGTGAGAACAAAGAGAATAGCAAGACTTGGACTCGCTTAGGACATCATGTTTGGTAAAGTAGAGGTCAGAAAAAATGAGGGAAGCCCTCAATGAGCTGGACTGACACGACAGCCACAATGATAAACACAAACATACCAATGACCATGAAGATGGCGCAGGACCTAGCAACGTCTCATTCTGTTACATAGAAGGTCGCCCTGAGTCAGAGATGACTCAGCAGCAACTAACAGCAGAAACCGCAGCAGGCCCTCCTAACACTCTTTTTATTCATATTTAATGTCTCCTCTCTTCCATCTGCATAGGAGCTGTTTCAAACTTTGTCAGTCCTCTTAAGGCTCTGCCACACTCTGGCCCTGGACTGCAGAAGGCCTCACTTCCACCTTACTGAGAACATAAGAACACAGTTTGTCCTAAAGCATTGCCATAGCTCAGGTTTATCACTTTCCCTACATCGATTTCCTCATCTAAGCACAGCATCCCAAGTTTCCTTTGGGGAAGTTTGGTTTGAGTATGGCTTTGGCAGTCTTTAGGGAAGAAACCCAAGCCTGGTACTTGAGCCTTCTGACACAATGACTGGATCAGGTGACCACATGCCCCAGGTCTGGTCAAGCAGAGTGATCAAAATCTCTGGCCTCAGTGGTCGGCTCACGAACGAACTTAAGAACCAAATTGGTCTAGTCCAAGTCAATGCTAGGACTCAGGCATGACCTCCAGGAGGAAACCTCCCTTCTCTTTGCTGTTCTTGAGCCTGCGAGGATGAGTTTAACATTGCCAGGGACTCTTTAATGGAGCCTGAAGATTGGAACCAACGTCACAGAGAGGGGGAAGACACCAAACCTGGTGACAGAGCTAGCCCCACCCTTGGACTTTTTCCCAAATGAACCAGGGAGTTTCCTTTACACTCAAGTCAGTTTGAGTGGGGTCCTGACTAATCCAGTGGCACCCCCCCAAAAAATCCCTTCTCATTCCCCAAGCAGCCTCTGAAAAACTGTCACTAGGCTGCACCCAGAGCCTGTCCTTTCACCCAGCAGATGGCTTCCTCCAACCACACAGAGAAAATAGCAACTGTCAGGCACAAGGTCCCACAGCTTCTCTCTTTTGACTTCTCACCCATCTTCACCCCCCTCCTTTTTGGAATATCATAAAAGGTGCATCCTCCTGTCCAAAGGGAGCCTGCCCCGCCTTGCTCTTGACCCTGTCTACTCTGGCCTCCTCTCGGACTTAGCTTTATCAACGACCCCATCTCCCATGTATCTTCAATCCCTCCTGCTCCACTGGCTCTTTATCTTTAGCATGTGAGCATATATAATCCTCTGACTAAAAAAAGAAAAAGGAAGAAAGAAGAGAGAGAGAAAGAGGGGGGGAGGGACGGAGAAGGAAAGGAAGGAAGGAAGGAAGAGAGAGAGAGAGTGTATGAGAGAAAAGATAGAAAGGGAGAGAGAGGAAGAAAAAAGAAGCGAAAGAAAGAAGAGTGGGTGGGTGTGAGAGAGAGAGAAAGAAGGGAAGAAAAAGAAAAACTTCTTCTTCCTGAAAACCAATCAATTTATTGTCTGTTTTTTCTTTCCTTTACTTCTCAACTTGTTTTCTTCAAAGATATTCTCTACTAGCTGTACTTTCCCATCACCCATTCACTTCTCACTCCCCCACTGCAGTTAAGATTCTGCCCCTTCTACTCCTCTGAAACTGCCAAGAGCAGTGGCCTACTTTCAACTTTTAACTCCTCTTTCACAGTTGGTTCTGCTGATTTATCTTCCTCCAAACGGCCTTGAGAACTCTCCCTTCATAGATCTTACTGCTCCTTCTCAATGCTTCTTCCTCCACTTTCCGTCCCTTAAACCAATGATTCTTGCCGCGTTTGGCTCACAAAACCTGTTGAAAATTTGACAGAGCCTATGGCTTTTTCCCCTAGAAACAGGCACTTATACATGGGATTGGACAAGATCCTTAGTAATAAACTGCAGGGTACAATCTAGCTAGTCTAAGCAGGAGGATTTACTAATAGGTACAGATAGTTCACATAATTGTTGGGAGGATGAAACTTCCAGGAACACAAACCACACAACAGAACTGGACTGCCTCGGCTGCAGTGAGAAAGTTTCCACACAATAAGCCAACGCACAGTTACTGGCACAAAAGCCCCCTCTACCAGGATCTGTGCTGACAAATCAGCACCCTGCAGCCCACTTCTCTCTCGTCACGTAACTCCATCCCAGATCAAATCTCACAGGAGGTTCACTCTCTCAGGCGACCCAGTTTCTAATCAAGGTCTCCCACAAGTTCATCTTACTGAAAGAACCTAAATAACACCCAAAATCCTAGCTTCGAAAGGAGATTGAAATGGGGTTTTGCACCCTTCCAAAGTCTGCACACTAGAAAGGGGCTGGAGTAGGCGGGAAGCCAGTCAACATCCTGCATCACCCCATGCATGCAAACACAAAATTCAATATTGAAGTTTAAGAACACGTTTTATATGTTAATATTCTGGAGAGATTTAGTCTTGAATTTTTCGGTTACAAGTGTCAGAAATCACTACTCAAATTGCCTTTAGCAAGAGAAGGAATATATTTACTCAGATAACCAGCCTTGGCACACTTGGGCCCCTGAGCTTTGGCACCAGGATTTGCTCATTCAGGTTCTCTCTCCATCTCTCAGCTCTGCCTTCCACTGCTTTTCTCTCAGGAAAGACCTTTCTTGTGGCTCAATGGCCAATGGCAATTCCAAGTTGATATTCCTACTAGTACAGCAACCCCAGGAGACAAACAGCCCTTTTTCTCAAATAGTTCCCAGCTCACTTTGTCGAAATGGGCACAAACATTTTTGTCTACAAAAAGGGAGAGTAAAAAAAAAAAATCTTTATTATTGCATCCCCAGGAACAGAACTGCGGATGCTTGGAAATATTCAGTTACTCTTTCATCTCATCTAAAGAAGGTTCAGTGGTCACATCTAGTCCCGATTCTCTTAGTTCCAAGCAAGTGTGATTTTGAGCAATTCTGTTGGTGGTGTATTTTCTCCTCCATTAGCATAGTTTATCTTCTGAGAAAGAGGCACACAGATCTGGGTGTGGCTATCTTAATAAATCAGTCTATTAACATGTTCCTGGGCAAGAATAAAATGAATTATACCTGGTGATATCTGCTGGTATCCTATTTCTAAATTCTATCTCCACCCAGACCCAAATTTCCATATCTTCAAAGGATATTTTTATCTTAAGTTTCTGAACGCATCATAACTCAATATACCCCAAATTAACGTATTTTTCTTGCAAATTTTGCATTTTATTCAACATTCCCTATTTCAGTTCACAGCATCACCGTCTATCTCATTTCATACTCAATTGGTCAAGAATTGTTGTTAGTTGCTGTCAAGTCGATTCTGACTCAGATGACCCTATGTGTGTCAAAGTAGAACTGCTCTCAGGGTTTTCAGTGGCTGATTTTTTGAAAGTAGATCATCAGGACTTTCTTTCAATGTGCCTCTGGGTGGACTCAAATCTTCAACCTTTCAGTTAAGAGCAAAGTGCATTAACTGCACCATCCAGGGACTCCCAAATATGGTTAAACCCCCAAAACCAAACCCATTGCCGTCAAGGTCATTCCAACTCACGGCAGCCTCATGGGTTACAGAGCAGAACTGTGCTCTATAGGATTTTCTTGGCTGTCATGTTTATGGAAGCAGATTTCCAGGCCTTTCTTTCGTGGCACCACTGATGAATTCAAACCGCCAACCTTTAGGTTAGTAGTCAAGTGCAAGCCGTTTGCTCCACTCAGGGACTTTTACCAAGTGTTGTTACTTACTCCCTAAATCTCTCTCAAATGCGTATGTTCCTCTTCCCCTTCCCTGCATCTGCCTTAGTGAACAAGGCCATTTCAGGAATTGTAGACATCTCACCTGGACTTATAGCAACAGCCACAAAATGGGTTCTCATCTCCAGTCTGGCTTTTGTCCACTCCACCCCTCACTGGAAGGAGAACCAGACAAGGATCTGACCTTTGCCCTGGCTTTAGACCTGACCTCTCTCTCACCATGTAATCCTGAGAAAATCATTTCCCTTTGCTGGACCTCAGGCTCCTCATTTGTAAATGAAGGTGTTGGAGAACTTAATTTCCAAGGCCCCTTCCAGCTCAGTGGTTCTGGGATTCTAGTTCCAAAAAGTCTACCCTGCCCTCCTGTCTCACAGGGTTATTGTGAAATCAAGAGGTCATACGTGTGAAAGCACTTGAAAACCTCTGATTTATTAGTTTTTCCATCTCAGGGCATATAACTTATCACTATTAATTCATCAATATCACCTCCAACTGTTGCTAAATTCAAAACCCAAACTCATTGCCTTTGAGTCAATTCTGACTCATAGCAACCCTATAAGACAAAGTAAAACTGCCCCATAGGGTTTCCAAGGCTGTAATCTTTATGGAAGCAGACCACCACCTCTTCCTCCCGCTGGGCAGCTGGTGGGTTTGAACCACCAGCTTTTCAGTTAGCAGCTGAGCACTTAACTAGTGCACCACAAGGGCTCCTTCTGACTGTCACTAAAAGTATGATAATAGTTAACAGTACCCGACACATAGTAAGCACTCAGTACCATATTTTTACACAAATAACACGCAACTTCTACATTAGTTTGCCAACAGCACCCTCCCTCCATAAAGCATTTTCATAGGTGCACTATGCTAATTTTTTTTTTTTTTACAGCAACATGTACAAAAACAATTGGCATAGTGGCACTTATGAAAATACCTTATTGGGGGAGGGCACGATTGGCAAGCGAACGTAAAAGATGCACATTATTTGTGTAAAAATATGGTACTGAGTGCTTACTGTGGGCCAAGTATTGTGCTAAGCTTTTTCCATTCATTGTTTCATTTAATCAATATAAAAGGGAAAGTCTATAAAGTCTATATTAGTAGTTCTTAGAATCTGAACTGTTATCAGATACGCTACGTTTGCTGCAACAGATCTGCAACAGATCTTCACTGGGCACATCTCAAGGTGAGTAGGGGCAGGAAGGCCACAAGCAGAGCTTGTTGTTATTGTTCACTGCTGTGAAGTCGGCCCTGACTCATGGCAACCCCATGTATAACAGGATCAGACCATTGTGCTCCATAAGGTTTTCATTGGTTGATTTTCAGAAGTAGATCACCAAGACTTTCTTCCTAGTCTGTCTTGGTCTGGAAGCTCTGCTGAAACCTGTTCAGCATCATAGCAACATGCAAATCTACTGACAGAGGGGTGGTGGCTGTGTATGAAGTGCGTTGGCCAGGAATCGAACCTGAGTCTCCTGCATGGAAGGTGACAGTTCTACCACCAAACCACCACTGCTGCACACAGGTAGAGCAGATGAAAGCAAAACTCCAGGAAATTTCAAGTATAGCCACAGAACAGCAGACTGTTAGGGACAAGGAGCAGGCCATCTCGTCTGGTGTGCAGCACTCAGAAACCAGGTTCCACAGAATCATGGCCCCACCCACAAAGGCAGAGATACCATCACCAACATCTCCAGCCCCGCCAGGGATCTCTCCTATCACCCATCAGCACAGAAACCCAGAGTCTTCCTCAGCGACTTTACCATGTCCCTGAAACGCAGAGTGTGCACATCTTTCCTTTTGCTCTCCTTTCTCTGCTCACTGTGCTCCTTCAAACTAGACCCTCAGACACGTTTCTCCACTCACGGCTCCTCTTCTCCTCCCCACTCCAGATCTTGTCCAGGAAATCTCGACCTCAGGAAGATGCTCTCTTCCCTTCTCCCGCTGTCCCTAGAAGCATAGGCTGCTCTGGGGCCTCCTGTGCCCAGACTTTATTACAGGACAGCCCTAGCAGCACCCTGCATGGGAAGGGAGACACTAAATTAGGTAAGGGTGTGGTTCCGGTGTGAGTCCAGCCTGAGCCTGACCCCATAAGGAGCTCAGGAACACATATTTCAGTGCAAGTGACTAGCTTTTGTATCCACTCTCTAGTCTGCCACTAGCTGTAGACCATCTAGGGTGGGGTGGGGAGCAGCTCCCAGGTCTACCTGCAGTGGTAGTTCCCACCGCCCAAGGCAATCTTTCAGAGTACGTGGCCTCTGTTGCTTTTTCTTTTGTTTAATGACTTATGTAGCAAGGCTACAAACATTGTTTGTTTGTTTGTTTTTAATGTACTTTATTTTTTGCTGTTGTTAAAAATACACACAGCAAAACACACAACCAGCTCAACAATTTCTACGGGTACAGTTCAGCAGCATTGATTACATTCTTCAAGTTGTGCAACCATTCTCACCCTCCTTTTCTGAGTTGTTCCTCCCCCATTAACATAAACTCACTGCTCCCTAAGATTCCTATCTAATCTTTCCAGTTGCTGTTGTCAATTTCATCTCATATAGATAGTTTTTTAAAAGAGCACAATGCTCAAGGCAGACATTCTTTACTAAGAATAAACTATTGTTTGGTTTGAAGAAGACTTCAGGAGATGTTTTTGGTTTCAGGTTTAAAGATTATCTCAGGGCAATGGTTTCAGGGGGTTCATCCAACCTCAATGGCTCCAGAAAGTCTGGATTCCATGATAAATGGAAATTCTGTGAGCATTGTTGGAATAGCTGACACTAGATTTCATACTAGGGAAGCACCTGTTTAGAGAAACACCTGGGGAAGGTGAGAGCCTGGTCATGAAGGAGATGGGAGAAAAGGTAGATAAGAGCAGGCAGTGTGTAGAAAAAGAAACCCACATGACCAGTAAGTATATAAAAAGATGCTCAGGCTCACAGTCCATGACTGATTGAGGAGGGCACAGCCTGCCCTGGCTGCCAGGTGGGACAGACTTTGGGTTGAAATATATGCTCCAGGCACCCCGTGGAGTTAGGCTCAAGCCAGCACTCCCTGACACCAACTCCCAGCTTAACCTGATTTCCCACCATTTGTAGGATGTGGCTCTGAGCCAAACTGCTGTTTTAAACTCAAAGGACCAGGTAACCCCAGCTGTCACTTATGTTACATTAGTCACATATTGCTTCCTGCTATTTTACTAAAAATTAAATAATATACTAGACCTGTGTGTCTACCTGTGATTGTGATTTACATATCACACTAGAATCCATTGAGAATTATTATGTTTATGCTATTGCTATCATTTAACAGCTATTGGGTGAGGGAACAATATAAAGTGATTTTTCCAATGTAAAACAGGGAGGATAAATGAAATTAATGGTCAGAGTCTAGAGTGTCTGTAAATTATGAGTGGGTCTCACGTGGGTCTGGGAACATCATGACTGTGAGGAGAGCCTATCACAGCCCTCATGGAAAGTGATAATATTTCTACAGCATACTGGGGGAAAGTGGAGGGGACCTGGGACAATGGTATGGGACTTGGAGTCCCTGGGTGGTACAAACAGTTAACATACTCAACTGCTAACCAAAAGTTTGGGAGTTCAAATCCATCCAGAGGCACCTCAGAAGAAAGGTTTGGCTATCTACTTGTTAAAAACCAGTCATTGAAAACTCTGTGGAGCACAGTTCTACTTTGACATATGTGGGGTCTCCATAGATTGAAGTCGACTCCATGGCAACTGGTTTATATGGGACTTGGTAACAAACATTACATTTTCTTCATATTACATTATATACAGGTAGTCCCCAACTTATGATGTATTCAAGTTACAACAAACTGCCCTTATGACAGTCCTTTTTTTTAATGATTTGTGTATTTTTTAATGTATGTATTACAATATATCTGTAAGTTTATATGTAATGTTTCTAACCCCCAGAGAAAAATAAATATCAGATTTATAAAGATACCGATAATAAAAGGCAATAATAATGAAAACAGAACTCTGTTAAGCCGGAGACTACCTGAAATTACATCAAGACAAAATAAAGTACGAAGTATCAGAGAAAATCTTTAATATTGGCTTTCTATAAAACTTTCAAATAAAATCTCTTCCAAAACTTTATTGAGAAATTAGAGCTTGCTCTCATGGACAGTTCTTCTCCAGCAGTCTTTGTGTCTTCCATGGACTCCACTTTCCTTTTCCAATTCTTGATAGTCCTCATCAAGGTGAAAACGTGTTCGGACAAATGGATGATAAAAAATTTAAAACAATTTTTCCAGCCTTTCAAACATTTATAACAGTTGAAATTAGATTTAAAGGCTCTAACAACTCTTCCTTTTCTTTCATGATGAAATTTCTTATAATAAGGGTCAAATGGATTTTGAATCCAATGGACTGTTTGACACTGAAGAATTTGCATGATGACGCTCTCATTTGCTTACGTCAAATGTGCTAGAGCAGGCACCTGAAGACAGTGACTCCACAGAAAGGGCACATCAGCCAGAAACAGACAGAAGTACACTAGATGGGAAGACAGGCTGGGCCCAGCCCTTGTCTGCACAACACAGCCCAAAACAGCCACACCTTGGGCTGAGGGAACCTGCCTCTTGCTGACACCTTCAATATAAACTCTGCCAGTAGCTCCACCCCCAGTCCACCAAATGGGCAGCAGGCTCTGAAGTCAATTTCCAGGGGCTGGAGCACCTCGCTCACCACTCCTGGGGCATTGCATGAGTTCCAGATGTTGCCCTTCAGCTCTTAGGCCTTAGTACCATGGAAAGTGTCAGGCCCCCGCTCCCTGCCCAAGCCACTCTCTGAGGATCCTCAATCTGGGCCACAGGCCAGCCACTCCAGGCCCTTCCAGGCTGCTCTGAGGGTGAGGAGGTCAGCTCCTAAAGGCACATCACAGAGGAATAGCTGTATAAACTGGGAGGGAAAAAGAGAGTCTAAAGGTTCAGAGAAAACAAAATCAGTCGCCCTCAGGTTGATTGCAAATCATGGCGACCTCCTGTGTGTCAGAATAGAACTGTGCTCCATAGGGTATTCAACGGCTGATTTTTGGGAAGTAGATCACCAGGCCTTTCTTCATAGGTACCTCTGGGTGGGCTCAAACCTATAATCTTTCAGTTAGCAGCTGAGTATATTAACCGTTTACGCCACCCAGGGACTAGTCAAAAGAACAGAGCCTCATAAAATACTATGTTTCTTTGACAACTAAGAAACAAGTATAGCTGATAGAATAATTGGGCATACAAGCTATGAGAACATAAGATCAATTTTTATTTTTAAAATGTTTTATTTAGGTCTGATGAAATTAAGCTTTTCTTTTCACTGTATCCCTAATAACACTAGTTTTTTAGGAGAAGACACTCGGGACAAGTCTGCCAGAAAAAGGAAGTATTATATGAATTTTCACCCAAGGAAGAAGAAATGAATTGTTGGGAAGACAATTTTGCTCTAAAGGTTGAAATGGAAAAAGGCTCCTAAGAGAGCAGAAGAATCAAGATGGCAAGGAGAAGGAAAGATTAAAACCAAAATAAATAGTCCTGAAAGAGATGATCACTTAAAAGATACAGGTCCTTGGGACGGCATTACAGACCATCGGAAAGAATAGGGCCAAGTAGCATTTTGCCTTTTATTACTATTTTGGTTTGTTGTTAGTTGCTGTCAAGTCAGCTCTGATTCATGGCAACCCCCTGTACAATAGAATGAAATGTTGCCTGGTCATGTGCTTCTTCATGATCGTTGGTATGCTCCAGTCCATTGTTGCAGCCACTGTGTATTTTGAGTCCCTTCCAGCCTAGAGAACTCATCTTCCAGCACTATATTGGACAATATTTTATTGTGACTCATAAGGTTTTCATTGGCTAATTTTCAGAAGTAGATGGCCAGGCCTTTCTTCCTAGTCTGTCTTAGTCTGAAAGATCTGATGAAACCTGTCCACCATGGGTGACCTTGAAATACCAGCAGCATAACTTCGAGCATCATAGCAACATGCAAAGCCACCACAGTATGACAAACTGACAGACAGGTGGTGGTATTGCTTGCTACTTAAAGACCTACTAGCTGAAGAATATTGAAAGACCAATACTCTCTCAAAGAAAATGTTGAGATTAGACAAATTGGACTTCCCACTTAGAAGAGAAGAAACTAGCCTGATGTGCACCAGGCAGGCACATCTTGGCAGGCATCGTCTAGCATCAGGCCTGGCACACATAGTCAAAGCTAACAAGATATGACAAGAGTCTTCTGAAATGCAGTTCCCAAGGCAAAAGAAAGATTGAGAAGCTTGATGAAGAAACACATTACCATCTGGAAAGCACTGTGAGGTGTAGATCTATGAGAAATTGGCGTCTTCTGGGAAAAACTAAGGTGCGAGCAGCTGACAGAGAAAGATGAAAACATCATCACTATGGTCTGGCCTGCCAACTTGGGAGGCCTGGTAGGTGAAGAGAGAAGAGAGGTAAGGATGTCCCGTGTGCAGGCCTTCGTTTTATTCAGTGTGAGAAGCTTGTTACGTAAACCTGTATACATAAGAATTTTAATTCATAGTTCTTTCATGAAAAGTGTATAATCCTGTACCAAAGAAATACACAGTTTTCCTAAAGTTTGAGACCTGGGTTGTGCCTTCTTGATGTGTTCCTCACTAAATTTTAATTGTGTTCAAACATCTGGACATTTGGTATCTGTGTGTGTTAGGTGTCATCCAGTTGATTCCAACTCATAGCAACCCTATGTACAACAGAATAAAATGCTGCCTGGTCCTGTGCCATCCTCACAGTCGTTGCTGTATTTGAGCCCATTGTTGCAGCCACTGTGTCAATCCATGTTGTTGAGGGTCTTCTGCTTTTCATTGACCTTCTACCTTATCAAGCATGATGTCCTTCTCCAGGGACTGGTCCCTCCTGATAACATTTCCAAAGTACGTGAGACGAAGTCTCTCCATCCTTTCTTCCAAGGAGCACTCTGGCTGTATTTCTTCCAAGACAGACTTCGTTCTCCTGGTAGTCCATGGTATATTCAGTATTCTTCGCCAACACTGTAATTCAAAGGCATCGGTTCTTCTTTGGTCTTCCTTATTCATTGTCCAGCTTTCACATGTATATGAGGCAATTGAAAATACATTGGTTTGGGTCAGGTGCACCTTAGTCCTCAAAGTGACATCTTTGCTTTTCAACACTTTAAAGAGGTCTTTTGCAGCAGATTTGCCCAAAGCAAATTTCTTGACTGCTCCTTCCATGGGTGTTGATTGTGGATCCAAGTAAAATGAAATCCTTGACAACTTCAATATTTTCTCCGTTTATCATGATGTTGCTCATTGGTCCAGTCTTGAGGATTTTTGTTTTCTTTACTCAGAAGGACCACTGTTATACCTCCTGCCACACCCACCATGGGAGTCCCTCGGTGATGCAAACAGCTAACATGCTCAGCTACTAGCTGAAATGTTGGAGATTCGAGTCCACCCAGAGATGCCTTGGAAGAAAGGCTTGGTGATCTGCTTCTGAGAAATCAGTCATTGAAAACCTTATGGAGCACAGCTCTATTCTGACACACATGGGAGTCACCACGAGTCAGAATTACCTTGAAGGCAACTGCTACAGGCACTACTACTCCCACCACACCTAGCACAGAGACTAACACATGGAAGGACTCAGTATTTGTTGACATTTACTATGTCACATGTAATGGATATGATTTTTGGTCAGACATAAAGCTGTAACAAGAATGTGACATTGGGCCTGGGGCCTCTTGAGCAACTGGCAAGAGCTGTCTCTGAGCTGCCCAGAAGAATAAGAACCCTCTAAGAAGTGCTGCTGTGGATTGAATCATGTCCTCCAAATTTATGTGGAAGTCCTAACCCCTATACCTGTAAATATGACCCTGTATGGAGCCCTGGTGGTTAAGAGCTACGGCTGCTAACCCAAAGGTCACAGTTCAAATCCATCAGCCGCTCCTTGGAAACTTCATGGGGCTGTTCTACTCTGTCCTAGAGGGTCGTTATGAGTTGGAATCGACTCTATGGCGATGGGCTTGGTTTTTTTGGTTTTGGAAATAGTATTCTTTTGTTATGTTAATTAGGTCATATCAGAGTAGGGTGGATACTAAACATAATCCCTTCTGAGTGGTGTCTTTAAAAAGGGCAGAATAGACACAGGGGAAGAACAGTTGTATCTACAAACCTGGGAGCGCCAAGAAATGCAGGCAACTACTAGCAGCTGAAAGAAACAAGGACCTTCCTCTAGAGTCGCCCTGAGTTCAGACTTCCAGCCCCCTGAACTTGAGAAAATAAATTTCTGTTCTTTAAAGCCGCTCACTCTGCAGTTTCGCTTTGGCAGCACTAAGACTCTAAGACAAGTGCAGAGTCCATTGAACAATCAAGCTGAAACCAAGGACGCTTCTGCCACACAGAGCCATCAAGGATACCCAGTTATCCAGGGCGTGGGGAGGTGAGGAGGAAACACATCTCTAACAATCATAGACATGGAAGCCAGAAAAACGTAAAAGGGCTGATCTTAGGTGGAGATGCTCAAACCACTTCCTGATAGAGCACAAATACACACTTTGCTGCCACTACCCAGGAATAACAAGGAGAAAGTGATCTGTTTGCAGCCCTGGCTCCTGACCTTTGTTATAGCTTCTTCTCTTTCTGGGGACTATTCCTTTCCCCAATCCCATTGACTCATCCAACACAGCCAGCTGGTCCATGAACAAGAATCTCTGAGTACAAAGTATGAGTCTTTTCAGGGGGAAACTTCGAGGACAGTGTTTCATTGCTTTGTTCTTTGGGTTAGATTTATGACAACACATGTATTCACACCCCTTTGGTTCACAGTTGCTTCTTCAGGACTCTGAACATTAGGGTAAAAAAGTTCTTTATACAGAGAAAACAGCATAAAATGTAAACATTGTGCATACACTTGAAATTTTCCAGTGAAGGCCCCCCATTGGAGACTGGCATTGGTTGGTTGATTGAAATCACTTTTTGGTATGTCCAGTGCAGCCAACAATGCCTTCCGTGTCAAATACATAGTGGTTCTTTGATTGAGCATCAGATGAAGCACCCTTGAATTTGGGTGCATGTAGTAAGAAAACTGTGTCATCTCTAAACTCCAGAGTCACACATCACACTTAGGGTGAGGCACTCATACTGTGAGACATGTTCAGGAACTGAGGCCAACCAAGGGAACAGTAGATTCACAGAGCCTAGACCTTGCTCACTTGTCAATGGAAATGGCAGGAGGAAATGCCTTCTGGCTTAAATATAGTTACATTTGTTAAATGAACGAATGATTTATCTCCACTGTACTAAACTGTCTGGCTATCTGCCTTCAGTTATAGGTTGAGCTTTCTGTTATAGCCCATCTTTAGGTGTTTCGTGTCCATTCCAATTGGACTACCATCGCTTCTGGTCATCAACTCTTTTAGTTGTCAACTCTTCAACCAACTCAGCTACCATCCCTACTACTCTTTGTGGCTTCTTGCACAAAGAATCCAGTTTTCCCTCTAGTTTCTCCTTACCCTAATCGTATGCAGACGTTTTCATTTCAGAAAGAGATGCCTCAGGATCATACATTTCAGAACACCTCTACTACTGTTTGCTTCCCTGGTTTTATAAAAGCACTCTTCAGCAATCTACAACTTCACCCAAGTCAAAGAAGTCTCTACTCTATATCAAAGCAAGTTCTCTGTTCAAGATTACTTCAACCCCAACACATGAAGTTTTAATTTTTATAAATGTCTTTTTTTTTTCTTTTTACAAAAGAAGCTAAGTTAACATATATGGTAAACATACTCTGTGTTAAGCACCTATGCTTCTTAAGGTTAAGAGTGGTACAGCCACCCTCTAAGATGTCTTACTATTCTCACATAGAGAAGAGAAAACTGTAGCTCATAGAAGTTAAGGAATTTTCCTTGGTTCACAGAGCTGGTAAGTGTCCAAACCAGGATTCAAACCCAGATTCTGTTTGATTCCCTAACTTGAGTTCTTTTTACCACCTTAGTACTTCAAAGACTTTGGGTAATTCTCCTAGCATCTCTGAGCACCAGTTTCTCATTGCCTTACTATGGGAAGGCTGGAATAAGTTGTCTCCAGGTGCCTTCCAACTTAATTTCAGGAAAAGAGCAGCAGAGGTGAGAAGATGGAGGGGTTGGGAGAGAGAGAGTAGAGATTTTGTCAACTTCCTATCCCACCGTTTGTGGTTCTACTGATGTGTGTTCACTCTGACTAACCTATTTATTGTGCCTAATGAGACCACTCTTGGGAAGTTTATCTTCATCATGTTCTACAGATAAAGTTAAAGCGAGTTTTTCCTTGTATGTAAGGAAAATGTAAGTAAGTAGAGTGCTGTGAATAAGCCTATTTTAAAGGAGGTATTTTTCAAAAACAATTAATGCAGTCTTTAATTCTTGTATTCTAAACATAAAATGGCACAAACTCATTATTCTTCACATTATTTCAAAATACTGTGGACTTCAACCTATTAGATACATGAAACAAAGCATACTTCAAAAACAACAAATAAATAAACAGAAACAAAGACAACTCTTTAAAAAGACTCCAGTAGCCTTAATGTTGGCTGCAGTCATAGCAGATCAACCAGGCTCACAAGGGATTACAAGGATTGGAGATTTTCTGAGTAAAGGGCTCAAAACCAGACTCAAGTCACAGTCACAAACAAGTTTTTCAAAAGGCAACAATAATTTTTTACATGTTTACAAAGTGTGGAAAGAAAAATGAGTCTTGCCTGGGTCTTTTCACTACACACTACACACACACACACACACACACACACACACACACACAAACACACACATGTTCCACATCACATTGGCATTATCACCCTCACCAGTATCATTTCTAGAAATTGAAAAGGCTGGAAATAAAACTCATCCTGGAAAAATAACAACCAGTGGACTTCGCTTTAAATGCAAAGGGACAAAATTTATTGACTGAATTAAACACAACAGTTAAAATGGCAGTGTCGTCTTTTCATTTTAGGATGCTTGAATAAAATAAGAAAAGTGCTATTAGTCCAAGCTTCTTACATTCATTAGAAGAGTGACTATCAAAACAGCAACATGCGCAATGGTACATATGCACAAAATGGAATTATATCAACAAATATACAAAATACCCAAAATAAAATATTCACAGGTTTAAAAATATAAACATTGATTCATCTATCCCATTAAACCATTGGCATGGAGAAAAGAGAAAAGAATCTATTGCTATTTAGAATCCTTTTTTAAAACAAGTTTTTGAAACATACAGTAGTTCTAGGAGACAATTTTTAATGTTTTGGGGGGGGTTCTAACATTCTATTATAAAAATAATATCTATAAACCTACTAACAATTTTCCTCTTGTGCACAAAAATAATACAGTCAAAAGCTTATCCTCAAAGATATGCTTGACTTTCAGGAAAACTAATTATAGAAATGGAGTTTCTCATTTGGGTTTTCTTTGTCATTATTTTCAAATAACCTGCAATTCTTTATATTACATTGAGATACTTTACATAAATAATTTGGGCAAAACCTGAAGTTAGCAATGCACCTGTTCGGTAGCTGGTGTCAAGTAAAAATACACAAATTTACTTGCCTATCATGTCAAACCCATTTTCCCTGATATTGTTGGTAAATCTACCACTATCAGACCCATCAAGTTCAGTTAAATTTATCCTGGAAGCAACAGAAATGCTAAATATTATTTTGGTAGAGTTTCTTCTCCTTTATTTAGAAATATAGTGAAGGAATAAATGGTTGCAATGTAGATATTTAAGGAGTTTCATTAATTCCTTCAGGATAGAAGGGACCATTTTATAACGTTTTAACAATTAATTCCTGCGTGTCTACGCTATGCCCCTATGCTATATGACCAGGTACTTTTAGTATTTCTGCCTTAGTTTATTAAATGATCCAGGTAGATATCTGACAAAGTTTAATATGTCTCCAATAAACAATAACCCAAGCTATCTTTTATTAAAAATATATCTTCTCATACAGAGCAGAAAGTTAAACTCTACCCAATTATTGAGTAATTTCCAAAAATTACTCATTTTCAATTCACTAGAAAGACCTTCCATCGGTTATTGAATTCTTCCACTACATCTCATTAAAATGAGGTTTAAAATTCAGACACAAGCACTTGACCAAGTGTAAGCACCCCATATTTTAGTAAAATAACATCAGTTGGGACACAATGCCGTTTCAAACTGATTTTCCCTAAACACTGAGCGTGGCATCTTACTAGAATCAGGAGCAAAGAAAACTCAGGTTGCAACCTGCCAGATTCACTACTGAAATTGCTTGTGCTGGTTTTATTTCTTATAATACAGCCATCAGACTTTAAAATCTGGATGTAGACAGGTTAGTATATCATTCTAAAATGATTGGTGTATATGGTCCCAAATTTTGACTGGCCCAGGTGAGAAAAAAAACTTGCAAGACTCTTTACCCTTCAGACTTGCATGTTATTTGGATTATATAGAAACATCAAGTAATTTAAAAAAAAAAACCACCAAATTTACTTTGAACTAAAATAGTTATTATTTTAATGCTATCCACAATCATCAAAATCTATTTTAGCTCTTGAAATTGAGACATTTGATTAGTTTCTTGTTTTAAGTTATACAAAAATTGAATCTCATGGCTTAAAAAGATCTGTAATTAAAGCATAAACTTAAGAGTTAGTTTCATGGTTCACATTCTGTCCTTGTTACTTATTAAATGAATGAATTTGGACAAGATACTTAACCTTTCTGAGCACCATTTTCTTCCTGTGTGGAATGGAACCAATGGTTGTTGTGAACAATAAATAATGTCAAATAAAGCACAGGATATAGTGCTTGGTACATAGCAAACACAGCATATGTTAGTTTTTTTAAGTTAATAATGAAAATTTCAAATACACAATGGCTGGCACATGGAAAATGTTCAATATATATTAGTTGAGTGAATTAATGAACCAGAAAATACAGGCCAGAATTCCACAGTCATAGACAGAACATAGGAGGAACTGCTGTGGAAAGAGGCAGGTGCTAATTTCTGCAAGTAAGGATGTATCAAGTCCAGGGATAACTCTACTAGCTGCCATTTAAACAAACAACACAGAACATCTAGAAAAGCCTAGTAGGGGCTTAAGGTGGCAAAACAAAAAGTGAAATATGCTTGGAATGACTGAAATTCTCAGGGAAGAAGTATTGCCATGACAACAGAAGAGATTTCTGTCTGTACTTTCGATGTTAATCCCTCAAAGGAGAGGACGTCTCCCCCGGAAGACAGACAGTTTGCCTCCTAACTGTTCTACAGTGGCAGACTAGCCTGTGAGTGACTGTGAGCCCCGTAATCTCTGACACAAAACCAGCTTTCAGCTCCATGGACGTGGGTGAGCTTCTTTCTATTGAAAGTGAACTGGTCTGACATTACGGAGTTCTTAGTTCCTCATCACAGTAAGTTACTAAACGAGTGTATCTCCCTGTCCCAGAGACTAAAGAGAGACAGTGAGCGAGAAAGAGATGGAAGGTGATGGAAACAAATAAAACTTGAATTCAAGATGTCATACTAGGGAGAGAATAGTAACCGAAAGTTGGCAGTTTGAACCCACCAGCAGCTCCACAGGAAGAAAGACCTGGCGATCTGCTTCCATAAAGATCAAAAAAAAAAAAAAAAAAACCCACCGCGGTAGAATCAATTCCAACTCACAGTGACTTTACAGGACAGGGTAGAACTGCCCCATAAGGTTTCCAAGGCTGCAATCTTTACGGAAGCAGACTGCCACATCTTTCTCCCACAGAGCGGCTGGTGGGTTTGAACTGCCGACATCTTGGTTAGCAACCCAGCGCTTAACCACTGCACCACCAGGCCACGTGGGGCAGTTCTACTGTGGCACGTAGGGTTGCAGTGAGTTGGCATGAACTCCAGGGCACACAACGACGACAACCTACGGCTGTTAAAAGGACTAAGTGAGTAAATATTTGCAAAGCTCTTAGCAGTGCCTGGCACATAGTAAGTGCTCAACAAACGTTAATTGTTATAATTCCTATATTATTTTTAGAGGAATTTGTGAGACTCAATCCACTCTACCCTTCCCCAACCTCACCCCTCTCTGCTCCACCCCACAAACTATAAGCAACAAATACAAATACAAAAAAGTAAGTAAAATAAAATAAAGATATTTTTAATGAATATTAAGAAAATCCAATTACAGTACAGCTATGTGTGAGCTCCACTCTTAATGGGTTTTATTAAGTATTAGATACAATATATGCCCAATAAATATGTGCTGCATTGAATTAACATACATTTCAATAACAAAATGTGCCCAATTTCAGTTGTGGAGGCTTTGTGACTATTTCAATCCTTCCCTTTTCAGTTTGAGAAGGAATTCCTTTCTATAATCGTGAAGCTATCCTTCAGAATCATCCCACAAAAACATTATCTGCAGTGACATAATAACACTCCTTATAAGTGGCTATTGTTGCAACACACTGTCACCTTTAAGCCATCATCACAGTGAAAAGGTTTTGAGAGGGAGCCCACGACAGCCATCAGAAACTCTTCAGAGCAGGATGGGGTCACAGAGTCAATGGCTGCTTTGAGGGGACCCACACTTACATATTACACTGACAAGGTTACAGCTCCCTTAGTTTTATGCAGTAAATTCTGGCCATCCAGGCTCTAAAGGAGACCAGTCTGCCATGTACTAGCCCTTTGGTCCCAAACTCTTGTATAAATATTTTTGTGTAATGAATTGCAAATATGTTAAGAAATACACTGTTCATTCCTTGCTCTGCCTGGAGAAGGGGAAATGGAAACTGGGTTGGGCCTAGGTATTTGAGTTTCTCCTCATATTTCATCCAGGTACTTTTAAGTGGCTCTCCTCAGTGGGGGTAAGGGGCAATCATGATACTTTTTCCTTAGAGTTAAAAGTACAAAATTCTCTGAACTGATTTCTTAACAATGATAATGGAAGCAAAGTATATGCACATATACCAGCACATGCCTTAGTAGAAGCCAAGCACAGGGGAGGCAAATTCATGTTTGTGATTCAAGAAAGAAATTGAGAGAGTACGTGATAGAAGGTAATGAGTTCTAATATGCAGATGGACAAATCATGCTAACATCACATAAAGTGTGCCATTACTGATGTCTGAGGATGTCAAGCAAATATGATGAAAACAAAGAGAGGGGGGATAAAGCTGTCTTATTCAATCTCTTCAAAGTTAGCAGAGTCACCTTCAAAAACAAATCTAAACAAAGACGTAAATAACGAAAACTCTTAGAAAATGCAGTCAAAGAAATCTTGATACCTAATACAGTCTTTTTACCTTGAGAAATGTGCAAGCAAATGGTTATTTGCATATTCATTTAAATGCAAATACTTGAAAACTACTTCTGAGTAATGAATAAACCCTTTAAGCTCAGGAAGTCATTACTTTCATAGATGTTAAACATGTTGCTCTTAAATAGGCAGAAAATTTCTGGAAAATGTGAGTATGGAAAGGAAGCCCTTAATGTTCTGCATTCCACTGTTGTTATTAGGTGAAATAATAAAAATCCATTTCCTACTGTGATTAGTTAAAATGCTATATAGTACAGTTTCTCCCTGTTGGTGCTAATGGAAGAATAAAAGCACCAACCAGAGTGTTCAGGTATCGTTGTACGTACAATGTAGACATTAAAGGCAGGCTATCTTTATATAGAGCTGCTAAACTGGCTGAAAAATTCAGGTCCAATAATTGATTTGACTTTTACCTTCTAATTTGGCCAGTTCTTTGCCCAAAATGACTTAATCTACCAAGTATTAGAATCATACATACAGGACAAAAGGCGTCATCAGCCCATATCCAATCCTAAATTTAAAAAATCAGCAAACACGAGGGCCTGTAGAATCCTCACAAGGTGATTAGATAATGCATTAGTAATAATTTGGAAAGTGAATCCATTAAAATCCTAAAAAAACCATCTCCATGAGCATGAATGAGAGAAAGTAGCCCTTGGTACAAGAAAGCAACTATAATCTTGTTCAATGATCTCTTTTCTACGCTTGCAAATGGTTGACAAGCCACTCTTCTTGCTACCCCAATGCTTTCCCCATAACAATTTATTGACGCTGTTTAATTTATTCACTGAATCCTTCATTTGACTGGTATGGGTGGACTTCTTTAAATATATATTTAGTAAAAACACACAGAAAATACATGGGGAAAAAATAATAAAAAATGAAACAAAATATTTTAAGTCTTGTATAACTAGTTCCTTTACCGGCAAGGGGAAATAAAGGTAAAACTTTGCTAACATTTTCCTTTACTTATACTCAAGAGGACATAGTATAGTAGTGTAAATGCCAAAATAAGCCCTGAAATTGTGAAAACAAAAACAGTCTGTTCTTTGAGTGCTTATGAAATAGATTGCCTTTACTATTATAATTCTCTCATCAGTTCTTCAGGTACACTCAACTTTCCTGTACAATTAAATGTAAGTTTGCCACAGATTCATGCAAACTAGCCTATAACCCTTGCATGAAAATGCTCAAGAAGGAAATAAAGATCCTTTGTTTTACAGCTAGTAATAAAATTGATGTGCTCTCCAGTCACTAGGGGGGAAATGAATGTATTTGGGGTCTAAATAATACTATCAGCATTAAATCAAATTTAACTCACTTTCTCAAGACAGAAAGAATTTCTACAGTATTTCCAAATCTACAGTGGACTTCTTTTGTCTGTTAGTTTGTGCATGGTTCAGTGAATGCATGAGCATGTGTGAATGCGCGTTGCTTCTACGGTGGAGTATTCAGAGTGCTTAAGGCTATGTCTGAGCGCAGGGCCTCATCTACAGACACAGAAGAAATTAAATATTAAAACGTTACTTTGAAATAACATTAAGGATCGGACCCAATGCAATAAAAGCCAGTAACCAGACTAATGAAGCAGCCAAGAAATTCAGCAAACCTCTCCCACCTCTTTCAGTTGAACGGTTGCAAACGCAAAAAGAGGAACAACCTGCCTTGCAGTGCTGGCTCAGATTTGTTTTCCCTTGATGTCCCTTTATCTTGTTACTTCCTTAATATTATTACAATAGGTTTTCATACATCTAACTTGCCTTCTCCTTTCCTTTAGGAGACAGAAAACAACTGAAAAAAGCGTGTAGTATCGGTTCATCGCTTAAGCAGTCTCCCTGAAAAATGGAAGTTATATAAAAGTGCTTATGCCATTTAGAGCTGTGTAGCTTTTGCTTGAATATGTCCAATCGTCCTGATACAACGAATCTCCTCCTACCAGAAGCTCTGGTCTTATGATTAAATACACCAAAATGAATTTTGAAGAGGATATTAATTTAATCAGTAGACTCTTAAAAGCATTCTAGGAACTGTTTCAGTTTATCATTCAAACTATCTTGGCATATAGTAAACCTTTCTGATATAAATGTTTCCTCTGAAATATTAGAAAACATACATAGAAGAAAACCATTTTTCAAAAACATCTTGGCATAAGGTGTTTACGATACATAAGCTTGCCAAGGTCACATTCTGAACATATCTGTCTCGGTCAGGAGTCTATGAAGCACAAGTCAAATGTCATGAAAAGCTGTATTCCCCACCGTACCACCCCCCACCCCCCGTTTCTCTTTATATATTCCTCATTCTGGACTCCTCATACTGAAGAATGGTTGGATCCATAATTTTATAATCAAGGTAATATCTCTGAAAATCAGAGTTTGGGGTAAGAAACAAATAGATTCTTACCCAAGACAAGGCAAAACTGTTCCTCTGTAACAGCAACACAATAGATTTTTTTTCTTTTTTTTTTTGTTTTGAGAGCCAGAGAACCCATAAAAAACAAAAACAGATTTGCTTCAGGTTACAGTACAGAAAAGAATATCAATGGTTTGGGGACAGTCAACATATCTAGCTATAAAACCAGGATTTTAAACCCTAGGTTACTGACAGACTAGAAAATGGTAACAGCTGGATAAACTGTAAAAGATGCAATATCTACATATGAAAAGGTTACAATTTATAAATGCTAAATTACCGTGTTTATTAGCATTTAGTGAAATATTTCCCTGATCCTGATTTCTGCACTGGGTGAACACAAAAAAAGCAAAAGCCTGCTCTGCTGAGCTTTTTATTTCTCCCCAAACAAATGACTGAAATCAACTAAACCCAAACTCTCCTTTATTTTGCTAATGGTAGGTATTTCTCTATTTTCATACCTAGCAACTGCCAGTATGGAAGTTTGCTGCCAATCAATGATGCCCTCTGCTCATCAGGTAAGAGACCTGGCACTTTCAGCTTGGTAGGTGTTTTCCACAGTGATACAGAAAAGGGTCTTTGTTTTTTCCTAAATGGAAAAGGAAGGAGGGAAGTGTCCTGGAAGAGGTGGCCTCCTCGGGTTGCACAGTCTATTCCTCCAGCCTTCTGGACCCGCAGCACAGCCCAATCTCCTGGTATGACCCTTATTTAAGTTTGGTTAAGTCCTGTTTTCTGCAAAGGCAAGTAAAGGTGACTTCTGAGTGTTCAGTGCATTAAAAATAAAATAAAAACAACCAAAAAAGATTAAAAGGTAAAAAAGAAAAAAAGTGCTTGAAAATGGATCTCAGGGACTTATCTCAGAGCAGACCCAAGGTAGCAGCCCTCTCTGGAGCACCCTGCCCCTGCCCAGAGCCCGCAGACCTCCTTAGTGCAGGCTCTGGAGCAGGGGCGGTCCTAACGCCTTTCTTTCGGGGAAGCAAAACTGATTTGAGTGGTGTCCAGTGGAAAGCTGTATTCCTTGACATGTGGTCCATCTTGGCCTCTGAGAGCTCACAACTTTTTGGCACCGTCGTGGCACGCCGCCGCTCGCATGGTGGTCCCGGCCAAGCCCCGGTTGCTGACCCTGCGGACCAGCACTTTGGAAACGGGAATTTTCGTTCTGGGCATCTCACTCCGAGTGGGTTGCTGGTGCACAATAGGATGGCTGGAGGGAAGGTTCGCGAGGTGCTTGATGCTAATCGGGATTTTAGAGTCCTTCAGCAAACTGCCTGGTGTTCGCAACGGACAGGTTATGGTGACCGGAGATACTGGCTTTAACCGGGACAAGCAGGACATGTCTTCGTTGGCTGGAGGGACCGTGGGGCTTTCATCGGGGTCCGCGTAGAGATCGTAGAGAGCATCCCCACTGTAGCTATCCCGGGGCAGGCCTGCCTTCTTACCGCTGCTGGTGCTGTCTTCTTCCGGGCCAGGCGTGGTGGAGTCCCAGTAGCCTTCGTCACTGTTGGGGACACCTTCCTGCTGCTCCTTCTCCAGGTGCTTGGTGTCGTCCTTCTGCTGGGGCTCAATAGGAATCCGGTTGAGCCTCCTGCGCTTGACCAAGGACACATCCTTAGCCGCCTCAACCCACCTGGCGTCTTTGGCAGTCTCAGGTAGTACCTTGGTCTCCAGAGCCGCCGTTGCCTTCACTGCCACCTCCTGGGGGCCTTGGACTTGATCCTCGGTCTGGGAAAGCATGTCCCAGAATTCCTGGAGATAGGTGTTGTCCACCTCATCTGGGCTGGCCATCTCTTCCCCACCTCCTTGGTAGGCCAGCATGCTGGTGTTCTTTTTAGAGAGAACTGGCTTGCCTGGCCCAGGGGCATTCTTGTCACAGCTGGGACCTGCCTCCTCCTCTTGGTCTGCAATAATATCTCCACAGCCTGTAAGAGAGTCAAAGCTTTTCAGTGAAGTCACGTCAGAAAACATCAAACAAATACGATCAATCGATGGCTCTGAGGGTGGATCAATAGAGGCAGGGTCAGGGACGGCAGACTCTCCGCCACTGCCACATTCAGATTCAACAAGGGGCATGGTCTGTATCAGAACGTCACCTGTTCTGGAGGCATCCTCGTCCTCAGGGACCTCAGGGGAGACCCGAGGCTTCTCCTCGCGCCGGTGCCCAGCAGCCTGCTCTGGCCGCGTGCTCGTGTCGTTATGTAACCCGGGACTCCCAGCCTCGCCGGCGCTCCTCACTGCAGCCAGGTCTGCGGACGCGGGCACCTGCTCTCCCTCGCGCGGCTCACCTGGTGGCGCTTTCTGAGCGTCCTTGCTGGCGGGTGCGGGCTCGCCTGCAGGTCTGGGGGCACCTTCTTTGACGCACTCCAGGCTGGCCGTGAGGGACCCCGGCAGAATCAGGCTGCCCTGGCCCCCGGGGGGCTCCTCCTTGTCCTCCTCCTTGGCCCGCTTGTCCTTCCTGTGCCAGCGCATGCTGTTAAAGATGCCTTTCAGCCCTCGCTTTTGTTTGCTGCCAGCCTTGTGCGGCTCTGCCGGCTCGCCTTTGCCGTTTTCCGACCGCCCGTTCTTTTTCAGGAGGGAGAAGAAACTGTGGGACTTGGCCACCGAGCTGTTGGCCAGCAAGCCCACGGCGGTCACGGCCGCCCTGGGGGGCTCGGGCTGGGGCGGGTCCCCGCGGCCTCCCGCGCCGCCCGCGCCGCCGCCCCCGCGCGGGTCCTCCTTCCTGCCGCCCTCCAGCACCGCCACCTCGGCCAGGCCGTCATGAGTCCGGCTCCTCACCATGCCCGGCTTGCCCGAGCCTTTTCCGTCCCCTTTGCTCCTGACTCCGAAGATGCTGGGCATGGTGCCCCCCGTTTTCCTCTTCTTAAACAATTTGAAGGCAGTTTTATTGATCTTGCCCGCCGGCTGCTCCGCGGCCGGCGTTTCTGCAGCACAATCACAATGCAAGTCCATGTCTGCCGAGCGCGTCCCGGCCGCGCCGCTCCTGCTCCTGCAGCCCCCGCGGGTGC
>NW_004444104.1:2416557-2484057 GCF_000243295.1 Trichechus manatus latirostris
CCCGACCAGCCCCGCCGCCGCCGCCGCCGCGCGCGTCTCCATGGAAACCGGGCTGAGTGCTGTCGTCAGCCCGGGCTCGCGCCAGGCCGCTGTCACCCAGATTCCAAATCCACCTGAGCCCCTCTCGCTGCTGCCGCTGCAAAAGCAACACACATAACAGCCGCACCCCTCCCTAAAAAGTCTTACATAACGCCCTAACCCACTTCGGATTGACGTGTGTGCGTGCGTGCGTGTGTGTGTGTGTGTGTGTGTGTGTGTGTGTGTAAGAGCCTAGAGCTGATTCCAGAAATTAGAGTCGTGATGGTGGAATTCAAATTCCATCAAATCTCACCCACCTTCCTAGACCTCCTCTAGACTTGCTCTTTTCAGGAGCCCCGTCGTGGATCACAAAATACCCCCCAAATGGATTGTGAATTCAACCCAGTATAAAATGCTTATTTCTCTGATGCATCACCCTGGACTGGGTGATCTGCATTCCTTTTCCAGGCTGTTCAAGGCCGACTTTATCACGGAATACTAAGCCACCAGGCATGGAGCAGGTCTGTTTACATCTGGAGTTTGTTCGGTGCTGAGCACCAGTTCTCAGTGGATGTTGAATCCCTGACATTACAGTTGTGATTCTTCCTATACAAGATACCAATCGCATCAGCCAGATGCCAATTAGCTGCTCTCAGCAGTGAAAGCCCAGCAGTGCTGTGGCTGGAGGGTGACTGGTCCTTTGGGAGCTTGTGAGTCTGGGGATTTATCCCAGACTCCACCACCCAGCCAGCACTGGGTCACAATGCACGGGCTGAGGACTAAAGGACACAGCTGGGGACTCTCAGGACCCATTCACAGGTGGTTCCTTGAAGGCTGGAGTCTGCTGTCCCCTTTTTCATTCCACAGGACACTGACGTTATTCTTACCCCTGCTACACCCCCTCTTCACTCCTCCCAGGGCTGTCCTGTCCCCTTCCCTGATCAGGCAGGAGAGAGGCTAGGACGGTGCCTGAGTATCCAGCGTCAGGATAATTCCCTGTCTCTGCAGCAGCTATGATCCACCAGGCCTGAGGAGAAAGGAAAACTCTGTCGCAGGGACCCACCCAATACGAGGGTCTGCTCTGTGCTCGGACATCTAAAGTGACTGCTAGCATTCTAACCGTGACACCTGATCTAATCACTCAGCTCTAGGTTTATTAGCAACAGGGAGAGATTTGGAGAAGCAAAGAATATATATATACGTATATACACATACGTATATGTAGATATGCACAAATATACACAAATAGTCTTTTCCATACTCATCTTCAGCTTCATTTTTTGCATTATGCACAGAAATCCCCATCGCTTTAAGTTGGGGTTTTACCGACCAGAACATGTGCCAGCCATTGCAGCTTCCGTAGTCACGAAACATAAAACAAAACAATCCACTGCCGATGAATCGATTCCGACTTACAGCAACTCTATAGGACAGAGTAGAACTTCCCCCATAGGGTTTCCAAGGCTGTAATCTTTACCGGAGCAGACTGCCACATCTTTCTCCAGCAGATCAGCTGGTGGGTTCGAATTGCCAACCTGTCAGTTAGCAGATGAGCGCTTAACCTCTGCACCACCAATTTATGTTTGAGGTTATTAGTGGCATTCCTGTCCTTTTCTGTCTTTTTGTTTGTTTGATCAATAACACTGTGTTGGAAAACTAAGAAATCACCAAGTTTAGGTTCAGGAGCGGTTTTCAATCTCAGAATTTTAATCCTGTACGCTCTGTCCCACTATGAGCATGCATCTTTCCCAGAATGGGATGCAAAGCTGAGAGCCCAAAGAGGTTTTTCACAGCTGCAACTGACCACTAGAAATGATGAATCAAGTCTGCATTGCCACAGGGTGAGAATGGGGGGAGGAGCTATAAAGAGAAACCTGTTTGTCTGTTGGTTATTTCTTCACAACCTTTTGGAGGACAGTTGAGAATCAATCTCTTTCTCTCTCTCTCCCTGTTACACACACACACACACACACACACACACACCACAATTGCTTAGATATGGAATTACTATGTTGTTGTTAGGTGCCGTTGAGTAGATTTTCAACTCATGTGAGTGTATATTACAGAGGTGAACTGCCCCATAGGGTTTTCTCAGCCACAGTCTTTATAGAAGCAGATTGCCAGGTTTTTCTCCTTTAGAGCTGCTAGGTGGGTTGGAACTGCCAACCTTTCGGTTAGAAGCCAATCACTTAATTGTTGCACCACCAGGGCTCCTTGGGGTCACTATAAAACTGTGTAAATCTGAAAGAGTGTATGACTGGAATCAGGGAAAACTGAAGTAATTTATTAAAAAATCCCCCTCCTCTCCCCCTGAGACTGAGGGGTGACGTCCTGGGAGAAGGTGGAACTGCCTATCCACTGGGGAGTTCTAACCTCCCCCACTTCTGTTGTGACCCTATAGGACAGAGTAGAACTGCCCCATAGGGTTTCCAAGGAACATCTGGTGAACTCAAACTGCCGACCTTTAGGTTAGCAACCGTAGCTCTTAACCACTGTACCACCAGGGCTCCATGTTCTAACCTCCGGGGCAGGCCAAACGTGAGGCTCATTTAAGTGAGAATCCTTGGGCCTCCAGGGAGAAATTTGGCTAAAGGCTCTGGGACAGATAGCATTCTTTTGGGACACAGACATGAAAACAAAGAGAAGGGGACAAAGCAGCCTTTAGTCTTAAGGAGGCGGCCCTGGGTGGCCAGGTGTGGCCTGAGATAGAAGAAAGCCACAAGACCTGGAATCCATCCAAAGGCGTTGAGGAAGGCGAGCTTCAGCAGCCCCGTGGGGTGAGTGAGGACACTCAGATATCCCCCAAGTTACGGGGACTCTCAGGGAAAAGAAAGAAGGAGTCCAGCTTATAAAGAACTTTACAGATAAAACCAGGAAGGTGAGGAGAGGCCCTCCCCCAGGGCCCAGAAGCCTGCATGGGAGTGGGCGAGGGAGGGAGAGTTTAGGTCCCAGTGAAACTGCAGGCAAATACATTGAAGTCAAAGACCAGTTTTATTAACCCTTACAATGGCTTACCCACACCTTAGATTTTTCTCCACAGTTAAGCATGGGGAAGCAAAGATTACATTTGCACAAAATGCTTACTTTTTCTTTCTGAAAGACAAACCAGACAGTAACCATAATTTTACCAGAAGCACCCATTTTTGTTTATGCTTTCTTCTTTCCGTCTTTCTCCCCTGTCCTACCACTGCACCACACTGTCCCCATGTAGAGAGTAAAGAGAAGATTAGGGCAGGAAGGAATAGAGAAAGGAGTTGAGGAGAAGGCTTTCAAGAACAAAACTTCCAAAATCGCACAATGCTTCACAAACGCACACGGCAAGTGGGTTCCGCTGGAAGGCATGCGTGCACTTTTCTTTCTTGGCACAACAGAGTGTTTGTCGTTCAGTCCAGGGCGTTTCTCTGTGCAGAGGGGAGCTCTGGGCGAGGAGAATCAAAACAAGGGAAAAGACCAGAGAAACACAAGGAGGAATCATTTGAGAGCCTGAACTCTGTCATCATCATAATTTTCTTTTTCAGGGTGTCTTCTAACCAGCCTAGCCCCTGCCTGTGTCCTAAGCTCACTAAGTGGAATTTTCTATCTTAACCAAGAACATAAAGAAAAGCCTTCTAGCTGGGTGAGGGGCTGCCCTCTGAGCGACTGTGTGGAGGCTGCTGTGGGACTGACCCCCCATTTCACAGCTGTGATGGTAAATTTGGAACTTAGGGGACAGCAGGCCAGGGCTGCCAGGGCAGACAAGTTGAGGACTATAGAGTTCTAAGCACTAGAAGTTTCAAGGTAGAGTGAAGTTCTAATGTTTTCTCCTGTGTATTTTGAGTCCCGATTTTTTCTGAACATTAGCTTTCACGATAGGTTAATAGCTGTTCCGGGTAAACGTATGTTCAGAGGAGAAATTCATTTCTGATTAGTAACATGCAAGTGTAACAGCCCAGCATAGCTCGTAACTTCTCCACGTTACCTCTAGTGTACAACTGAGGCTGCTGAGGGGAAAGGGCTCTTCTCAAGAGGAGAGTCACATGCTGGCTCTGGAGTAAGAGGGAAGCTGTAGGAGTGATGCATTGGTCACTGAGAAACAGGGCCAATAGGAAATAGACAGATAGTGTGATGGTTAATGTGATGTGTCAGCTTGGTTAGGCTGTGATTCTCAGTGGTTTGGCTAGACACTGGACAGGTTGCTCTTCCATAATGTGATATACTGTAATCACCTTCCGTGATGTGATGTGATGTGAGTAGCCAATCAGTTGGAAGCGGAGTTTCCTTGGGGATGTGGCCTGCCTCCAGAATATAAACGGATGTTCCAGCGAGGCTCACTCTGTCAACCCTGCACTCTTTTTGTTGCCCGACCTTGGTTCCTGGGATGTATGCCTGCAGAAGTCTCCGGACTGCCACCTGACCTATAGATTTGGGAATCGCCAGCCCCTACAACTGCAAGAGCCGTTACCTTGAAGTAAATCTCTCTGTGTATATGCACGTAGACACGTCTCACTGGTTTTGCTCCTCTAGAGAACCTAAACTAAGACAGACAGATAGATAGATATTGACTGATTTTAAGAAACTGGTTCACATGACTGTAGGGGCTGGCAAGTCTGAAATCTGTAGGGCAGGCGACAGGCCAGAAACTCAGGGAAGAGTTGATGTTGCAGTTTTGAGTACTGTAGTTAAGGTAGGCTGTCTGCTAGGCTCCTCACACCCACCTGGTCTCCATCCACATAAACAAGCAGTTTTCTGCCTCAGCATCCCCTCAATGCAGACTGACACCCCTCTGGATCACAGGCTCCATTTCTTAGCTCCTCCTACTTTAGTCTCTGAGACACAGGAATGTTCTCTGGCTTTCCCATGTCACTCTGGGTCCATCCCTGCCCCATGATGTACTATCTCCTCCCCTGCCCCACGCCATAATGGCACAGGGGTACATGCCAGGGTCCAGACAGCAGCTGTGTCCCCTCTACTCTCAGATGCCTACGTGCACTGGGGGAGCTATCTCCCATCATTGCTTCTCTGGAGCTCACCTGGGTGAGGGCTGCTGTAAGAAGAGCCCTGTCTTAAAGACCCTCAGCAGGTTCTCACACTCTTTCTTCCTCTACAACGTCTTTTCTCCCATCCCCTAAATCTTGGAGTCTAGCTACTCTGAACCAGCAGACAAAAACACATTCAGAACAATTGTATATTGTTCTAGACCTATCGCTTAGGTTAGGACTTTGGTTCTTGAAGTATAAATGACTCCGGTTTATGTAAACAAATGAAAACATTTTCCCTCAAAGATATTGCCATGGGCTTCAAAAATAGATTTTGAAATTCAGAGGCTGTGTCTTATCTACCTATTCTAACCTAATTTCCCAGTCCTGTCCCATTCCTAAGCCCTACACACAATACACACACATACTTGCTCTCAGAGTCTATATTCCAACAATTCTGAACATCTTCCCTGAATAGGCCATTGTTGTTGTTAGTTGCCATGGAGCTGGCTCTGACTCATGGCTACCCCCATGTACAACAGAACACAGTTGCCCAGTCCTGCACCATCCTCTCATCTCAAGTCCATTATTGTGGCCACTATGTATTTTGGGTGCCTTCCAACTTAGGGGGCTAATCTTCCAGTACTGTATCAGACAATATTCTGTCACGATCCACAGGGTTTTCATCGGCTCATTTATGGAAGTAGATCACGAGGTCTTTTTTCCTAGTCTATCTTAGTCTGGGCTCTCCACTGAAACCTGTCCACCATGGGTGACTCTGCTGTAATTGAAATACTGCTGGCAGCATCATAGCAACAGGCAAGCCATCACAGTGCAACACACTGACAGATGAGTGGTGGGAATATGCCATTATCCTTCTGCTTTTGTGTATAATATATCCATCACCTGGAATACTACTGCCCTACTTGAGCAGCTAATGAATTCCTAGTCATGCCTCAGGTCTCTGCCTTGCCCGTGGAATGGCGGGAAGCCCAGCTTCCCTGAGCTCCCTGAGGCCCAGTAGATTCCCATGTTAAGTCACGATATGGTCAAGCCATATTGTCCATCATCACATTGGCCCAGGGCCCACTTCTCACATACTGACTGATTTTTAGGGGAAAAGGGCTGTGATGAGAGGAAACAAGAAGTACACATCTGTATCAGAGGGGTGTTTTTTCTTCTTCTCTGTGATGATGGGCATAGCTGCCAACCAGCCGAGCTGTAGCTGAGTAGCTAAATCATCTCAATAAGAAGCTGATGATTCATTTTCTGGAGCCCTGGTTGCCCCCTTTTGAGCCACAGGGGAGGGTGGAACACTTCCCTTGGTATTTTAATGCATTACTTAGGATTGTGCTAGCTTCTGTAACAAAAAAAAACAAAAAAACAAAAAAACACCGTTGCCATCAAGTCAATTCCAACTCATAGCGACCCTATAGGACAGAGTAGAACTGCCCCATAGGGTTTCCAGATAGTGGCTGGTCAGTTCGAACTGCCAAGCTTTCGGTTAGCAGCCGAACTCTTAACCACTGCACCACCAGGGCTCCTCTGTAAAAAATAGATCCCCAAATATAATGATGTAAGCCAACCGAGTCTATTTCTTGCTTACATAACAGTCCTGGGTAGGTACTCCAGTCAGTGGAATGGGTTCTTTCATTTGATCACTGAAGGCTCCTGGCTCCCTTCCTTTTGCCTCTCCTGTGGCCTTGTTGCCATCTGCATCAACTAATGGAAGGGGAAAGAGACCCTGGAAGAGGCATGCCCATTTCTTAAAAGTGCTGGCTCATACATGTTGCATATCATGTCCTCTCACATTCTGTTGGTGAAAACCATCCACAAGGCTACATCTAACTATGAGAGAGTGGGAAACAGGGTCTGATCATGTGTCTGACTACATTCCTGTGACAATGGAAGAAGAGAACAGATTCTAGTAGACAGCAAGCAGAATCTGCCACAAATGAACCTGCAGTACAGCTGTGCTGGGGGAAAATCATTCCATCTCCTCCTAGGGGTCACTTTCCTTCATGCTTTTCCCCCAACAAAATGGCGTCTTAGATCTCAAGACCTCCCTGTACCAATCTCTATCACCCACTCCCAGCTCTTTTCATCTCCTTTAGCCTTCTCCTTTCGGGAACATATTCTTGGTTAATAAAGCAAATGCACTTAGTAAATGCTTGAAATAAACTAAATTACACATCTGACAGTGGTTATTGCAGACCTCCAGGGCATCTTAGGAAGTGTCTCCCTGTCACTTCAGCCTTGTCCATTCAATTTAATGGGCATTTATTGAGTGCCTACTGTGTGCGGTCTTAGAAGAAATACAACCAGAATGCCCCTTGGAAGCGAGGATGGCAAGACTTCGGCTCATTTACTTTGGACATGTCGCCAGGAAAGACCAATCGCTAGAAAAAGACATCATGGTTGGTAAAGTAGAGGATCAATGAAAATGAGAGAAACTCTCAATGAGATGGATTGACACAATGGCCAAAACAATGGACTTAAACATACCAACAATCATGAAGATTTACTCAGGACCGGGCAACATTTCCTTTTATTATGCATAATGTCACCATGAGTTGGAGCTGACTCAACTAACAACAACGACACTATGTGCTGGGTGCTATGATGAATAAAACATGATTCCTGCCCTTGATGGTGACCAGGAGACTTAGTCAATGTGAGACTGAGTTCAATGTGAAACTCTCTAACTCATTGGTCTTTGACAATATCTTTGTTCCAGCATGTATGCCAGGCAGGTAGGACCACCACTTATCCGCTTGGTTGTTATTTCTTTCTCCTTTGAAAAAAATCTATGTTTTCCTCCATTATGGGTTAATCCCCAAATAGCCAGGCTTACTTACGTCCCATATAGCAACCACCTACTGGTTTTTTTTTTCGTGTGCTTTAGCGTAAGTCCCTGATCCGGCTTCCTGCAGCTTCATTTATGCTTCTTTTGCCATCCGCCACAGCAAGGTTACTGTTTTCAAGGGACAGAAATTTCAGCAGATGCATTCATTCTGCGATGTTTCCTGGATGCACACCAGGGAGCTCATTAGCCCAGGGTAACTATGGGGCTTCTTTTTTTTTGCTGCAAAGCAGGGTCAGGTGGTCTCCTCCTAGCAGCTCTCACCCCTGTATGTTCAGTGAGTGATGACTGAAATCACCCCAAGAAGGAAAGCTGTGCTTTGCAAGCATGCATTTTTCTTCGGGGTGTCTGCTTTTGTTTGTCAGAAGACTGGAGCTCAAATAGGAAAATTTCTAGGTCAGCGATACTTTGCTCTAATAAAAGAAAAGTCTAGCCAAAAAGAACAGCAAAACTATGGCCAGGGCTTTTTCAAGCGTCTTGTCTCATTACCCAATTATTACAGCTTAGATTAGAAAGGGATTAACCCCTGAGGTTCGACAGATGGAGAGCACTATTAAAATACCCCATGTGGGGCTTCAGGGTAAGTCACAAAGTGACCACCTGTCCCTGTTTCAGTGGGTCAGTCTGTCCTCATATAGACACCCAAGATCGCTCTCTTTGATGCCCTTATGTGGAGAAATTAAATAGCACAAGGAGCAGGCTGGGGCCATCCCTCTCCAGCCCGTCTTCTGCTTCCTGCTTCTCTGTCTCCATCCTTGGCTCTGCCCTAGATTTACCTGTGAAGAAGTGTTCAACTGAATTACAAGGAACTTTGGGATTGTGATCTCTTCACGCTCTGGGGAACAGGTCTGGGGACATTTTATTAGATCTTAATGGACAGTAAGGTTATAATTCTAGACCTTCTTTTCCTGCATTAACTGTTGAGGAAAGGTGACTGCTTCTTTCTTGGGCCTCTGTAATACAGTACTACATCTGAGCTGTCTAAGTGGTCTCAGGAGCAGGAGAGGAGTGAAGTGAGGTCTGTCCTGTGTCTTGGCCTTTGCCTCTGCCTTTCTGGGATGGTGGGACAGTCTTTGTACTGCCTTGCTTGGCATGGAGGCTGAGTGGGCTTGGGCTTCATGTTTCAGCCTTGAACCCACAGGCAGAAAGGTTCTACACGCAATCCACTCAGTCAATAAGCTGCTGAGCTCTTCCAGCATCAGGTCCTTCATCTTACAGAAGTGATAATGCTGACCTCATAAGAGTGTGCTCAGGAACACTGATGGTTGATGAGAAAACATTAGGTCAAATAAAATACATTGGGTATCTCAAAGTTGTAATGATTTAAATTATTTTAGCTTTTCCTTATATATTGAACTCAAGCCAATTCAAGAAAGGTAGACTGGATATACTGAGTACCTAGACCATCAAATCCACTACCCCAGCCACAGAAATTTACGGTCTCAGGTTGGAAGGGTTGTCAATCCCCAAACTCTACAAGCAGCCAACCTTTTATTATTTGAATGCATCCAGGAAAGGGAACTTACTACATCCAGAGGCAGCTCATTCCATCTCTGGATGATTCCATTAGAAATTATTCTTTTTATTGAGGTTTTTTTTTTTTTTTTTTTTGGTATCCTCACAGCTTCTGTCCCATAGTCTTACTTTTATCTCTGTGTTGAGCAGTTGTTATGGGCCGGGTACTGTTACAAGTCAGGAGATACGTGTGCTAGTAACTATATATAAAACAGAATATAATCACTGCTTTTGGAAGGATCAAAGTGAAATACTACACGGTTTATAAGACAGATTCCTTCTACTTGGACACATCAGCAAAGGTTTCACGGAGGCAATGGCATTTGAAGCCGATCCTAAGTAATAGGTAGATGCTGTCAAGGATACAGAGAAAAGATTTTCATATACTGTTTTCTTTAGGTCTATAAATTAGCAGATACTTGTTACCGCAACCAGGTGAAACTATAACATATTCCTTTAACATGTTTGTACCATTTGACCTAGTGCTTTCAATACCCAAAGAAAGGATCCAAACACAAAGTTGTTCAAAGTATTGTGTAAATAAGTGACACAGCCATTTAATGGAACATTAAGCAACTATCTAAATACTATTTATGAATGTAAACCTGGTATCACCTAAAAGACCTAAAAGCCCCTTCCTGTGGTCTCTCAGACATCTGATTAACATGCCCTGATTCTCAATTCCACAATTCATGAGATTCTTTCCCATTAATTTTCCAGATTACCAACAGCCTCCTCCTGAGTGTTTTTTTCGGACTATTCCCTGCCAAGGGCTGCCTCGGTTCAGCTTGTATTCTTCCAGATCCTTTAAAAGATTCTACAGGAAATCTATTTGCGTCCAGTATTTCATGATTTTGTTAACTTTACTGTCGTTTTGAAGATCCGCACAGGGCTCAGATTATGACTTCAGCTCCCATTCTCACTCTCAACACTCTTCCTCTCTCAACCTCCTGCAACAGCTGACAAATGATTCCCCGTGCTTCTCCTCCACAGCTTTTTCCTCAAAAAAGGCAAGATTTTCCCTAAAAGGAATTCTTGTATCAGTTGCTAATAATATGCATTCCCCTCCCCTATTACTGGATGAAGGATTTTTCATGACATCAGAGAATGCTTATGATAACTTGAAAAAAGCAAGATACAATCTTAAAATTATACCCAGTATATTCTCAAGTATGTAAAATAATATGCAATAAAGGGGAACATTAATCAAAAGTAGCTATGATTGTCTCTGGTAATAGCACTATGAGTGATTTTTGTTCTCCTATATGTACAATGGAAATCCTGGTGGCATAGTGGTTAAGAGCTACGGCTGCTAACCAAAAAGTCGGCAGTTTGAATCCACTAGGCACCCCTTGAAAACTCTATGGGGCAGTTCTCTTCTGTCCTATAGGGTCACTATCAGTTGGAATCTACTCAACAGCAACGGGTTTGGGATTTTTTATATATTTATATACATTGAAAGCAGCCCAGCTGGCGCAGTGGTTAAAAGCTTGGCTGCTAACCAAAAGGCTGGTGATTCGAAGCCACCAGCCTCTCCATGAGAGAAAGATGTGGCAGTCTGTTCCCTAAAGATTTGTTGTTGTTAGGTGCCATCAAGTTGGTTCTGACTCATAGCAACCCTATATACAACAGAACGAAATGCTCTGTCCTGCGCCATCCTCACAACCATTACTATGCTTGAGCCCATTGTTGCAGCCACTGTGTCAGTCCATCTCATTGAGGGTCTTCCCCTTTTTTGCTGACTCGCTACTTTACCAAGCATGATGTCCTTCTCCAGGGACTGGTCCCTCCTGATAACATGCCCAAGGTGCGTGAGACGAAGTCTCACCATCTTTGCTTCCAAGGAGCACGCTGGCTGTATTTCTTCCAAGACAGACTTGTTCGTTCTTCTTGTAGTCCATGGTATATTCAGTATTCTTCACCAACACTGTAATTCAAAGGCATCAGTTCTTCTCTGGTCTTCCTTATTCATTGTCCAGCTTTCACATGCATATGAGACAATTGAAAATACATTGGTTTGGGTCAGGTGCACCTTAGTCCTCAAAGTGACATCTTTGCTTTTCAACACTTTAAAGAGGTCTTTTGCAGCAGATTCGCCCAAGGCAATATATTGTTTTATTTCTGGACTGCTCCTTCCATAGGTGTTGATTATGGATCCAGGAAAAATGAAATCCTTGACAACTTCAATATTTTATCTGTTTATTTTGATATTGTTTATTGATTCAGTTGTGAGGATTTTCGTTTTCTTTATGTTGAGGTGTAATCCATACTGAAGGCTGTAGTCTTTGATCTTCATCAGTCAGTGCTTCAAGCCCTCTTCACTTATAGCAAGCAAGGTTGTGTCATCTGCATATCGCAGGTTGTTAATGAGTTTTCCTCCAATCCTGATACCATGTTCTTCTTCATATAGTCCAGCTTCTCAGATTATTTGCTCAGCATACACACTAAACAAGTATGGTGAAAAGACACAACCCTGATGCACACCTTTCCTGATTTTAAACCAGGCAGTATTATCTCCTTGTTCTGTTCGAATGACTGCCTCTTAGGCTATGTACAGGTTCTGCATGAGCACAATTAAGTGTTCTGGAATTCCCATTCTTCTCAATGTTATCCATAATTTTTATGATCTACACAGCCGAATGCCTTTGCATAATCAATAAAACACAGGTAAACATCTTTCTAGTATTCTCTGATTTCAGCCAAGATCCATCTGACATCAACAATGATATCCATCATTCCATGCCCTCTTCTGAATCCAGCCTGAATTTCTGGCAGTTCCCTGCTGATGTACTGCTGCAACCATTTTTGAATTATCTTCGGCAAAATCTCACTTGCATGTGGTATTACTGACATTGTTCCATAATTTCCGCAGTCTGTTGGATCACCTTTCTTTGGAATGGACACAAATATGGATGTCTTCCAGTCGGTTGGCCAGGTAACTGTCTTCCAATTTTTTTGGCGTAGACAAGTGAGCACCTCCAGCACTGCATCCATTTTTTGAAGCATTTCAATTGGTATTCCGTCAATTCCTGAAGGCTTGTTTTACCAGTGCCTTCAGTGCAGCTTGGACCTCTTTCTTTAGTACCATCAGTTCTTGATCACAAGCTACCTCCTGAAATGGTTAAACGTTGACCAATTCTTTTTGGTACAGTGACTCTGTGTATTCCTTCCATCTATCTGCTTTTGATGCGTCCTGCATCATTCAATATTTTGCCCATAGAATCCTTCAATATTGCAACTCGAGGCTGAATTTTTTTCTTCAGTTTTTTCAGCTTGAAAAATGCTGGGCATGTTCTTCCCTTTTGGTTTTCTATCTCCAGGTCTTTGAACATTTCATTATAATACTTTATTTGTCTTCTTGAACTGCCCTTTGAAATCTTCTGTTTAGCTCTTTTACTTCATTATTTCTTCCATTTGTTTTAGCTACTCTGCTTTCAAGAGCAAGTTTCAGAGTCTCTTCTGATACCCATTTTGATCTTTTCTCTCTTTCTAATGAACTTTTGCTTTCTTCATGTATGATATCCTTGATGTCATCCCACAACTATTCTAGTCTTCAGTCATTAGTGTTCAATGCATCAAATCTATTCTTGAGATGGTCTCTAAATTCAGATGGGATATGCTCAAGGTCGTATTTTGTTTCTCATGGAATTGTTTTATTTTTTTCAGCTGTAACTTGAACTTGCATATGAGCAATTGATGGTCTGTTCTGCAATCAGTCCCTGCCCTTGTTCTGATTGATGATATTGAGCTTTTCCATCATCTGTTTCCACAGATGTAGTCAACTGGAAACCCTATGGGGCAGTTCTACTCTGTCTTATAGGGTTGTTTGAGTAGGAATCAACTCAACAGGATTGTTTGTTTGTTTGGCATATGTACATTAAGGAACCCTAGTGGTGCAAAAGTTAAACCCTTAGCTGCTAATCAAAAGGTTGGCGGTTTGAACCCACCAAGGAACTCCACGGGAGAAAGTACTGGATATCTGCCCAAACCTGTTGCCATCAAGTCAATTCTGACTCATAGTGACCCTATAGGACAGAGTATAACTGCTCCATAGGGTTTCCAAGGCTGTAATCTTTAGGGAGGCAGACTGCCGCATCTTCCTCCCACAGAGTAGCTGTTGGGTTTGAGTTGCCGACCTTTTGGTTAGCAGCTAAGTGCTTAACCATTGCACCACCAGGGCTCCTTCAGTAAAGTCTACAGCCTAGAAAACCCTATGGGGCAGTTCTACTCTGTCACATAGGGTCACTATGAGTTGAAATCAACTCAACGGCACCTAACAACTACAGCAGCAATATGTACCTTGCTATAGTTCCAAAGTCTTCAGCAATGGACATATGTTACTTTAATAATTAAAAAATATTTTAAATAATGAGTAGCATGTTAACGGATAGTGAATTCTAAACAAAGGAGATGTCAAGTACAAAGTCACCTCAGAGAGAAAACCTAGGAATTTTTTGGGATGTAGCCAGTCATTCCAAGTGGCAGTCTAGAATACATGTAGACTGATGGCTTATGTACAACTATGTAGATGAGAAGATAGTGAATACTGGCCTGGGGAAATTGTGTTTAATTTGTGAGATGATACAAAGTCATTGGAAGGTTTTGAGTAGCTTTATGTCGTGTGTGGGCTGGGCTGCAGAGGATGAATACATTCTGCATGGCCTTGACAAACCAGTAAACCAGTTGCCATGGAGTCAATTCCAACTAACGGAGCCCTTATGTGTGTCAGAGCAGAATTGCATTCCATATGGTTTTCAATGGATGATTTTTTTGGAAGTAGATTTCCAGGCCTTTCTTCTGAGGCTCCTTTGGGTGAAACGGAACCTCCAACCTCTCACAGCCCACTGTGTTAACTGTTTGCACCACCCAGGGACTCCAGAGAGCCCAGGCACTTGGGAGAATGGTGTTACCAGGTGGAAAAATACAGAATCAAGAAATCAAGAGAAGCCAGTTTGGAAAAGGTACATGCAGGTTTCTTTGTTCCCTGGGCGCAGATGCACATGCCTCCAGTTGTTTCCTTGCCTGGAGCTAATAAGCAAAGTTAAACCAGACAGTTCAAAAAAAAAAAAATTAAAGGTGGAATCTAGTTATCTGACTTCTTCTCTTGCTATTGCCAGATGGCTTCCGTGACGCATCAGCAGGATTTCTGGGAGGACACGAAGCCATCCTGCAGTGGGGTCAGTGAGGACCCTGTCACATACAAATGCAATTTACCACCACAATGTATTTGCACAGTGAAATACAGTTTAAAATATGGATGGAGTCTCCTTCTCTCAGCTTGGCAAAACAAAGAGAGTGAACCAGGGCAAGCTCTGCTCTTACTATCTCTGTTAAACATTTGGTTGTTGTTGAAGACAGCCTCATGCACAACAGAACAAAACACTGCCAGGTCCTGGGCCATCCCCATGATCAGTTGCCGATTGGATCATTGTGATCCATAGGGTTTTCATTGGTCAGTTCTTGGAAGTAGATAGCTAGGTCTTTCTTCCTAGTCCATATTAGTCTGGAAGTTCTGCTGAAACCTGGTCATCATCATAGCAACACACAAGCTTCCACTGAGAGACAGGTGGTGGCTGCTCATGAGGTGCACTGGCTGGGAAGCGAACCTGAGTCTCCTGCATGGAAGGTGAGAATTCTACCACTGAACCACCACTGCCTCAATTAAACATTTAACTTCTGACTTATCCAAAATGATCATCCCCAATGTAAACAGCACCCCTTTTGCAGCTGACAAGCCTGTTTCCAGAGGACTGTGAGCAGTGAGACTTGGGGAGGGGTGCTAATCTTTCAGTCTGCAGCAATTTCCTCGCATTTTCATAGAAATGCCTTGCACTCATACCCAAATCTCACTGTCTTGGATGTCTTAGAAGCACACAGCTCGTCTTACATTACACAGAGAACTTGTAGGTGAGTGGTACTTGAATAAGCTTCTTTCTTCTCTTGTTCCCTACAACAATAGGAAGCACTAGAAGAAATGCTTTTCCTCATTGATAGTGTGCATGAAATTTCTTGTAGGTGGTGTGCACAGACACTGTACTTTAATTACTTTAAATCATTATGAGGAGTTGGTTCTCTGTGTAAGCTGAGAGGCATTTTTTCCTGCACCTGTGAAAATAATATTGTCCTATCATTCTGAATGAATGGAATTGCCCTCATTAGTATGTGAAGCATTGAATTTACACTGAGTAGGGCCCCTCCAACCCTCTAATTTTGTACATAGAAGTCTGGAGATTATATACATTCCATTTCATATTTCTATTTCTCCCCCACTCTCCTCTTTTGAGCAAGAACAAAGCCCAAGGAAGTCAGGCAATAATTATCTGTCCTTACAGAGACTGAAGGAGTCCTTGGGTGATGCAAATGATTAATGTGCTTGGCTGCTAGTTGAGAGGTTCATGGTTCAAGTCCACCCAGAAACACCTCAGAAGAAAGACCTGGGGATCTACCCAAAAACCAGCCATTAAAAACCCCACGGAGCACAGTTCTACTCTGACACACATGGGCCACCATGAGTTGGAATCTACTTGACAGCAACTGGTTGTTATACAGACTGAGGAAAATGTCCCTAAAAGAAAGGGGCCACCTCTCGACATAGAAAATGCAGCCCCTAGGAAGGAAGAGGAAGGAAGGCCAGGGCCAAGAGGACTTGAGAGTTAGGAGGAGAATGTATGCAAAAGAAGGGAGAAGGAGCGAGAACCTGCTGTCTGGTGCATTTCAAACAATGCAAGACCAAGACTAGCAGGGGTGTCCACCTCTCTTTCCTGTTCTTCCCACTTAACCACACTTCAGCTGGGAACTAGGTACTAGCAGCAAGAGTGCTTTGGTGAATGCTTTAGTTCTCTCCATCAGTGATTTCCAAGGCAACCTCAAATTTTTATACACACTAAATAAAAAGCAGTGTTCTGAGTGTACAGATACAGCCTCACGACAATTCTCCTAATCTTCCTTTCCAGACTATGACTCTAAATCCTTCCTCTACAGAAGTTCTGGAGGTTTCTAAACAGGGAGGGGTGGGGTGAGAACTGATTCACATTGTAAAAATATCACCTGGCTGCTGTGTGGAGATTGGATTTGGGGGACAAAGGTGGACTTGAGGAGACCAGCAATCCAGAGAGAGTTAATGGTGGTTTAAATGAAGGTGGTGGCATAGAGGTGGTAAGCAATGGTAACATGAGCTAAAGGACAAGTTCTTAGACCTCATTGTTAGTGATGATTCCTGCTAAGTTAATGTTAAGCATGCTATTGATGAAACCACTTACAAAACTGTACGTAGTATCGATAATAGCTGCTATGATAGCTACTTCTGCATTTAACCATTAATATTCAAAACAATTTATGGAGCTCAATACAGGAAAATAAGACACAAACCCTTCCTTCAAGTGGCTTATACACTCTAGAATGTAGAAATGTGCCCCAACGTAGAGAGTGGTGGTTTGGGCTGGAGGGTGTGTTACCTGAAGGAGTAGTTACTGGAAAAGAAAGCATGAAAGTAGATTAAGATTTGCTTAAGGAAGGCTATTATGGAGCCCTGGTGGTGCAACAGTTAAGCACTTGGCTTCTAACCGAAAGGTTGGCAGTTGGAACCCACCCAGTGACTCCACAGGAAAAAGACCTGGAAATCTGCTACCATGAAGATTACAGTCTAGGGAGCCCTAAGGGGGAGTTCTGCTCTGTCACATGGAGTTGCTATGAGTTGGAATCAACTCAATGGCACACAACAATCTCTTTTAAGTCAATATCTTTTAAGATATAAAACAGCAGATTAAACACGGAAGCAAGCAAGCGGAGACGGGGGAAGACAGAGGCCAGGTCACATGAAGATCACCAAGGTGCCAAGGAATAGCATTAAAGAGACAAAGACCTTCTCCCAGAGTCAACACAGAGAGAAAGCCGTCCGCTAGAGCCAGCACCCTGAATTTGGACTTCTAACCTCCAAAACTGTGAGAAAACAAATTTCTATTTGTTAAAGCCACCCACTTGTGGTATTTCTGTTATGGTAGCACTAGATAACCAAGAATATAAATGCTAAGTTAAATAGTTTATTCTGTGGGCTGGGGAAACACTGAAGCTTTTTTAAGCAGAAGACTATTGGAGCTTAAGAGAGATTATTGTTGTCTGTATGCAGGTAGATTGAAGGGGACAGAACTGGGACATGGAAATCAGCCTCAGGTTCAGTACTAGCCAGGAAGAGAGGCTGGGCTAGAGAAACACTGGAGACTTAGAACAACACTGTCATCATGTTCAACATGAAGAGCAAGGGGAAGAGGGAAAAGGGAATTAAAGGGTGCTGCTGGGGCATTGGGCTTGGATGAGTTAACATAACCACAATGCCATTATCACACCCAACTAAACTATCCCATTGCTATCGAGTCAATTCCAACTCTAGCGACATTATAGGACAGAGTAGAACTGCCCTCATACTCATAGTGTTTCTAAGACTGTAATCTTTACAGGAGCAGACTGCAACATCTTTCTCCCATGGACCAGCTGGTGGGTTTGAACGACCAACCTTTTGATTAGTAGCTGAGTGCTTAACTACTGTGCCACCAGGACTCCTTCAACTATACCAAAACAAACAAACAAACAAACCTGTTGTCGTCGAGTTGATTCTGACTCATAGCGACCGTTTAGGACTGCCCCATAGAGTTTCCAAGGAGCGCCTGGTGGACTCCAACTGCTGACCTTTTGGTTAGCAGCAGTAGCACTAAATTACTATGCCACCAGGGTTTCCAATCCTTCAACTATACTATCCCCATAATATCTGATATCTAATATGCAGTCCAGGATTCCCTGGGTGGTATAAATGGTTAATGACTTAGCTGTTAACCAAAAGGTTGGTAGTTCAAATCCACCCAGAGGTGCCTCAGAAGGAAAGGAAGGTCTGGCGATCTACTTCCAAAAACTCAGCTGTTGAGCACCCTATGGAGGGAGCACAGTTTTACTCTGACACACATGGGGTCACCATGAGTTGAGATGGCCTCAATGGTAATCGGTTTGGTTTTTGGTTTAAGATTTAATAACTAGGAGAGTTGGAAGCTGCTATTGGTTTCTGTCCACTAGAATTTCAGGTGCATCTTACACATGAAGGTCAAGTTCCCGGCATACATGTGGCAATTAACTAATGTTTAAGAAGACCAGGGCTGGGATACTTCTGTGAGCCTTCTAAACACTCAAAGATTGGGAGTGGGTGAAATTGTCAAGAGAGGATAATGCAGAAAACAGAGAGGAAGGAAGGAGAGGAAACAAAGGACTAATTTTGGAGAAAACCCCATTAAAGGAGCTAGAAGGAGAGGGATTAGGCATGGAAGTTATCAAGAAACTATAAAGAGTTGGTTGAGATTTCTGCTCTAAAGAACTTTAACTTGTTTGCAACTTGATACCATCCTGACATCATAACTGACCCTCTAGCTTTCTTGCCTGGGTATCCTGTTGTCTCCTTCATCACTATGATGCCCAAGTAAGAGCATTTACTGTTGCTGAGAAAGACCTTTGACAAAATTTCTATCATAGAACTTGGTCCATGAACTTGTTAATCTTCATGTTTTTAAATCAAACCACAGTTCTGCTGTTTTAGGCTTCCAAAACTCTATGAACAGTATCTTTTGTCTTCCTGACTGAGAATCTCAAAGACATTTAACAATGTTTGTGGACCTTTGGGTATTTTTTTGTTCGTGTCAGTACCTTTCCTTTCATTAATAGCTCCTTCTAGGGATTAGATCATGCTGTGTTTACGTACATCAAGACAAGCAAAAGAACACCACAACCAGTAAATAATCCAATCACGCATACTTTGTGTACAAGATGTACTTACTGTCAACTTGAGTCATCATTTCCTCTGTAGGAAAATGGTGTGGTAGAACGTGAGAGACAGAAACTACTGCACCTTCGATGGGAAGTGTGTGAATGGCTCAGACTGCAGAGCAATTGCATGAGGCCCATGCTTGGTTCATACTCTCCTCTCGTATCTTGAAATCGTTAATAATTTTTGAAGAAGGAGCTCTGTATTTTTATTTTGCATGGTTGGTGTTGTTAGTTGCTGTTGAGTTGGCTTTGACACAAGGTAACCCCGTGTACAACAGAACGAAACATTGCCTGGTCCCGAACCATCTTCACGATCCTTGGTTTGCTTTAGTCCATTGTTGCGGCCACTGTGCATTTTAAGTGTCTTTCAACATAGAGAGCTCGTCTTCCAGCTCTATATTGGACAATATTCTGTTGCACTCCATAGGATTTTCATTGGCTGATTTTCAGAAGTGGATCACCAGGCCTTTCTTCCTAACCTGTCTTCATCCGGAAACTCTGCTGAAACCTGTCCACCATGGGTGGCCCTGCTGGTATCTGAAATACTGGTGGCATAGCTTCCAGCATCATAGCAACATGCAAGCCACCACAGTACAACAAACTGACAGACAGCACTGGGTCTGAAAATTATGTAGCCAGTCTTGCTGGAGAGCTGAATACCAACCCAAGTAATAAAGGAAAAGGTTAGTGGAGCCTCTCCTGGAAATAATATTTGAAGGGGCTGTATGGGTCAAACCAGCCAAGACTGCAAAATGTAACCCCATTAGCTTTCTCTATAACCATTCCCATGGAGGTCAGTGCTGGGAGGGCCAGGGAGCTGGGCAGACAGCTCAGGGACCTCTACCTTTGAGGTTGCCGCCTGCCAGCAGCTGCTATCCCTGTTAGCCTGAAGAGTTTAGCTGCAAAAATCTAATTTGGAGCTCCCTAATTAAGCTAATGAAGTCAGATCAGTTTAATCTATTCTTGGTCCAGCCCTATGTCTAATCCCAGGATAAACTGATAATTGCAATTTTGTGGCATATGTATGGAGTTTTTCCTTCTGGCTTGTGAGCCAGACAATAGCTTTATATGATATTTAGAAGAATTTGGGAAAGGATTTTCCTTAATCAGACTGAAGGATTGAAAGGAGACAAAATTGTGTTGCCTTTAAAATAAATTAAACATGCTCCCGTTTAACAGCCTTTTACCATCAGAAACAAGTCTGAGTCCCTTACGCCTGAAAGATTCTATTGGCTCCTCAATTTTTTATTGTTTTAAAGAACACTCGTGAATAATAAATGCCACCATACGCACAGATGACTCCTAAAGTGGGCTGAGGTTCCTGAAGTGTACACGGAGTCATTGCTTTCCTTTGGCCTTGTGTTTTGTAACTTAGGAAGTTTCACTAATTAACCTTAAAATTATATCAAATTATTTCCCTGAGACACATACATCTTGATAATGTTGGAAAAGTTGGTCAAATCCAGAGACCAGAGGACCCATCCTGCATAATCCTCCCATCATCCTGCCAATCAAGATTGTTCTTTATGAAATGTCTCTACCTGCCTTTCAAATAGCTGCAATAAAGCAACCTCTCCCCCTTTGGAGTTCATTGATTCATTTACTGAATCTTTTAAGTATTAATACAAGTATTAGGCTATTTTCATGTATCATCCATTCCCCTCCTTGTAGGACTGTGTCCCCCCCCCCAACCCCTTGTAATTTTTTTGTTTGTTTTTTAAATAATATTTTATTCTGTTTTTGGTAAGGTTTACACAGCAGTTTAGGTTCCCATTCAACAATTTCTGCACAAGTTGTTCAGCGACATTGGTTACATTCTTCACAATGTGTGAACATTCTCAATATTTCCTTTCTGGTTGTTCTGTTTCCATTCATCTGGTTTCCCTCCCCCTTACATTCTCATTTTTGTTTTAAAGTAATTGTTGATCTTCCCTCCTTGTACTTTAATTTCTAAATGTTATTAGAAAATACAGGAACCATTTACAGATAGCCCAGTTGGCTAATAATAATAATAATAACAGTAATAACAGCTAACATTATTAAGTGCTTAGTCCTTACAGGCACTATGCTAAGTGATTTATACATTTTTTTACTCCTCTCACAAAACAAGACTTCCAACTTTATAAATGGGGAAATCTCACCACAAACTGGTAAGCCCCTTATCCAGAGTGTCCAAGAATAGATCAGCTCCTTTTATGTTGGAAAAATCTGTCCTATCGCCTTCCACTCTACGTCTAACTCAGCTGAGCACTGTATGTGAGTCTTTCATTTCAGTGTGACTGCTGAGAGAACATGGCTCCTTCAGTGCAGTCCATCTCCACTACCAGAGGGGGAAACCTCTCAAATAATTACTGAGCACCTACTTACTATGTAAGGAGCCCTAGTGGCAAAAAACGGTTACACGCTTGGCTACTAACTGAAAGGTTGATGTTCAAACCCACCCAGTGGCTTCTTGGGAGAAAGACCTGGCAATCTGCTTCTGTAAAGATTACAGCCGAGGAAGCCTTGTGAGGCAGTTCTACTCACTATGCGTCAGAATTGACTCAACAGCAACCAACAACAACATCTTACTATGTGCAAGGTCTGGCTGCTCCGTTCAGATGATACAAAGGTCAGGGAAAGAGAGACCCCACCCTCAGAGAACAACTGGGAATTTTACAGATTTCTTTCATAGGTGCAGTGACCAACCATCCCAGTTTGCCTGGGACTAGGGATTTCCCAGGATCCCTGGTGGCACAGTGATTAAACACTCAGCTACTAACCAAAAGGTTGGCTGTTTGGACTCACCAGCAGCTCCTCAGGAGGCACGTGTGGCCGTCTGCTTCCGTAAAAATTACAGCCTTGGAAACCCTATGGGACAGTTTTACTCTGTCCTATAGTGTCACTATGAGTCTGAATGGACTCGGTGGCAATGGGTAGTTCAGTTGGATGTGACAATTGTGTTATTCTAAGACTGAGTTTTAAAGTGTTTCATCCCAGAATTGTGTGCCTACTGCCTTGAAAAGAGCGTTACTTTCAAGATTCTGCTGATACTTGATAATGCCCCAGTACATCCTCTTCATGTTGTTGTTGTTGTTAGGTGCCATTGAGTTGGTTCCAACTCATAGCGACCCTATGTACAACAGAATGAAACACAGTCCGGTCCTGTGTCATCCCCACAATCACTGCTATGTTTGAACTCATTGTTGCAGCCACTGTGTCAATCCATCTCGTTGAGGCTCTTCTTTTTTTTTTTTTTGCTGACATTCTACCAAGTATAATGTCCTTCTCCAGGGACTTGTCCCTCCTGATAACATGTCCAAATATGTAAGATGACGTCTCTCCATCCTCGCTTTTAAGGAGCATTCTGGCTGTACATCTTACAAGACAGATGTATTCGTTCTTGTAGCAGTCCATCGTATATTCAATATTCTTCGCCAACACCACAATTCAAAGGCATCAGTTCTTCTTCAGTCTTCCTTATTCATCGTTCAGCTTTCACATGCGTATGAGGGGATTGAAAACACCATGGCTTGGGTCAGGTGCTTCTTAGTCTTCAAGGTGATATCTTTGCTTTTCAACACTTTAAAGCGGTCTTTTGCAGCAGATTTGCCCAGTGCAATATGTGGTTTGATTTATTGACTGCTGTTTCCATGGGTGTTGATTGGGGATCTCAGTAAAATGAAATCCTTGACAACTTCAATCTTTTTCTCCATTTATCATGATGTTGCTTATTGGTCTAGTTGTGGGGATTTTTGTTTTCTTTATGTTGAGATGTACTCCATATGGAAGGCTGTGGTCTTTGATCTTCTTCAGTAAGTGCTTCAAGTCCTCTTCACTTTCAACAAGCAAGGTTGCATCATCTGCATAACACAGGTTGTCAATGAGTCTTTGTCAGATTATTTGCTCAGCATATAGATTGAATAAGTATGGCGAAAGGATACAATCCCGACCCACACCTTTTCTGATTTTAAGCCACGCCCTATCATCCCTTTGTTCCATTCAAATGACTGCCTCTTGGTCTATGTACAGGTTCCGCATGAGCACAATTAATTGTTCTAGAACTCCCATTCTTTGAGATGTTATTCATAATTTGTTATGATCCACACGGTCAAATGCCTTTGCATAGTCAATCAAACACAGGTAAATATCTTTCTGGTATTCTCTGCTTTCAGCTAAGATCCATCAGACATCAGTAATGATATCCCTCATTCCATGTCCTCTTTTGAATCCAGTTTGAATTTCTGGCAGTTCCCAATAGCTGCAACAGATGGAGGTAACATTATGAAATTTCTGGAAGAACTATAATATTCTTCAGCTTATCTGGAACAATTGCATCTTCCTGGGAGGAAGTTATGGGAAAATATATGCAGGAGTTATGGAAAAAAATGCTGAGTATGTGAATAAACTCCAAGCATTTGATCAGGATAATATGATGGAAGAAATCAGTGGAAAAATTGTCCATATGGCAAGAATGCTGAAATTTAACTTGATATTGCAGATATGGAACAGCTCATAGATCACGAAGAAGGGGAACTAACAGATCAGAACCTAATGGATTTTGAAGAGGAAAGAAATGATGAAGAAGAAACAAACAATGTGGAAGAGGAAGAAGAGAAGTTACTGAAAAATTTACAGTGAAAGGATTAGCTGGAATTTTTTCCAAACTAAATCAAGGGCTTTAGTTGCTTGAAAACACGGATCCAAATGCTGATCACTTTGCTAAAGTCAACAGGCAGATTTGGGTAGCAGTGAGATGTTACCTCGAAATATACGAAGAAAAAAAGAAAAAGACCATACAGACAACTGTTACTAATTTTCTAACTAGAAACGCCATCTCCATTCCCAGGGATAATCCAGATGATCCAGAACCTTCCACAAGTGGGGTTACTACCACAACTGACAAAATGACAACATCATCCAACTCTTCTTCATCATCAGAGTAAGTTTTTATGATTTGTGTATTTTTTTATGTTATGTATGTACGTATTAAGATATATCTGTAAGTTTACATGTAATGTTTCCAGCCCCCAAAGACAAGAAAGATCAGATTTATAAAAATACAGATAATAAAAAGCAACGGTAATGAAAACTAAAAAAAAAAAAAAAAAGGAGCTATTCAACTTACATCAGAACTGATTCACAACAAAGTTGTTGGAATGGAGCCCCATGGTAATCTTTGACTACCTGTACTCTGTTTTCCCCTATCTGGGGCAACTGGACAAATCTCAGTAGAGCAGACATACTAAGGGAGCACACTTTCTCTCAAGACAGTTGCTGCAGTTCTCCCTCCAGAGAAGTCTTTGAACATTTAGGTAGAAAACAATATGGCGGACAGAACTGGAACATTTTCATGAAGCCCTAGAAATTAGAAAGAACAGTGAAAGACAAACAGCTTACATTTTCTTATATTTCATTTTGATATCTGTTGTTATACAATCCCTTGTTTATAATCCTCTGAATTTGTATTCAGTCCCCATAATTATGCCTATGACATAGCTAAATGTGAAATGAGAGTCATTGTCAAGCACAGATGTGCCTCTAGAGGCTGAGGTGGGGCCGTGGTCATAGAGAGAGATGGCCTTAGTCAGGCACACAACAATGGGATGCTCTGTGAGCTGTTTACCAAGAGCATCACAATAGTCCAGATGGTCAGCTTTCTCTCAAGGGGTGAAAACCCTCAATAGAGGCAATTCCAGGAGAGGAGAGGAGAAAACAGTTGAGTTTGAATAGATGAACTGGGTTTGATTTCAGAGAGAGACATTGTACTTCCCTGTTGGTGGAGTCATTTGCTGAGCAAAGAACAAGTGCTTGCTGTTGTGAGTTCACACAGAACAGGGTCTTCTGGGAGGCTGCAGATGCCCACATCATATTAACACTTAAGCTGACTTGAGACGTATATTAGAATAACACTTTCATACTTGTATTTTAATTTTGATTTTGAAATGGGAACAGTTGTGAAAATAAGCATGACGTTAATTTCCCTATAATCTCTCAGCAGGAGATCAGAGCTCATGATGAAGAGCCACTGGACTCAATTAAAACCTCAGTGTCGGGTCCTATGCTGATCCTGCAGAAGGCTGAATTTCCCAGTAAAATGGTGTCACTTTAATTTTTATTCCCTATTTGTCTATATTCATGGCTGGGCTACGAATTTCACAAAAACAGGGATGAAATCTGTCTGGTCCTTTATGGCTTGCACAGTGCCTAGCAAGCACAGAAAGCAACTCCATAAATACTTGTTGCATGAGTGAATACATGGAGGAATGGGCTTTCTTCCCTGTGTATGTGTCTGTGTCCTCTCCTCTTCTTACAGGGACACCAGTCATTGGATTAGGGCCCATCCAAATCCAGTAGGACCTCACCTTAACCAACTACAAGTGCAAAGACCCTATGCCAAATAAGGTCGCATTCTGAGGTTCCAGGTGGACATGGTTTAGAAGGGGCAAAAGGATTTTAGAAGAGAAACTCATCCAGGTGCTCCATGGGAGAAAGACCTGGCAATCTGCTCCCATAAAGATTAAATCACGAAAAAAACAAAAAAACAAAAAACCCGACTCCTTATCGTCGAGTCGATTCCAACTCTTAGCAACACTATAGGACAGAGTAGAACTGCCCACTTAGGCTTTCCAGGCTGGAATCTTTATGAAAGCAGACTACCACGTCTTTCTCCTGTGGAGTAGCTGGTGGGTACGAACTGTCAACCTTTCAGTTAGAAGCCGAGTACTTAACCACTGTGCCACGAGGGCTCCTTCCCCATAAAGATTATACCCTAGAAAATCCTGTGGGGCAGTACTACTATCATATGCAGTTGCTATGAGTTAAAAATTGACTCGACAGCACCCAACAATGACAACAACACACCAGCCTTGCTAGAAGGGCCTTTCACAGAATGGTTCCTTTCGCTAAGGCTTTAGCAAGCTTTCTGGGCATTCTTTTTGGAGTTACAGGGACAGGTGTAGCTTTTCACTGTAGGCAGCTAACAACTATTTGCTTCGCTTCTGCCTTCATCTCTCTTTGAATTTAACTTCTTATTGATGCGAGAGAAGCAGCCAGTTGGGAAGCCTCAGGCTTCATGTGGGGAAGGGGCATCCCTGGCTGGGGGTTTCTCTTGGCTCTGACAACAAAATCAGACCTTGACTTACCCTCTTTCTGAGTTACTTATTTTTGGGAACCAGATTCCTGAAGTCATCACACCAGGGAGCATGTAATTCAGTCAGAACATCATTATTTTCATCTTTGCTATTTCACCACAGTTCTCTGCTACCACTACTCACAGTCCATGGGGCTCAGGGGGCCAGGCTCTAATTTTTGATGTTTCTCCAGGTGGTCACCAAAGTAATTCCTCCTGCATGCCTCCTGCAGGACAGACTTCTCTCCTTCAGCAGCTCTGAATGCTGCACTGAGAGCCTCTCCAGCCTCCAGAAACTTTTTGCCACCAAATCACTCCTGTTCTTCAACAGTTAGACTCTTTTGCATTGTTTACCTCAAACTAAGTCAGAGGTGGTGCATCCTTTTCTTGGCTCAAATCTTTATTTTCCTAAGATTCTGAAGATAGAATGTTATCCTGAGTCCATTTCTTTTATCTTGTCACTGTCCATGTTTTGCTCTGTGCATGTGCTTCCATTATCGATTGCTGCATAACAAATTACCCCAAAGCATAGTGGCTTAAAATAACACTTGATTATTTCTCATGATTTTGTGGTCTGATTGAGCTATCCCCCTGCTGGTCTTCCTTCGGGTTGCTCGTGCTGTTGCATCCATCTGGGGGGTGGGCTGGCCTGGAAGGTCCCGAATGCCTCTCTCACACATCTGAGACTGGGGTTCTGACTGGTCCTCAGTTCACCTCTCCAAGGCCTCGCTCTTCATTCTGTGTCTCTTCTTCCTAGCCCTCTCCACATAGCCTCTCTCTTCAGCAGGACAGCCTGGACTTTCCTACAGCATGGCAGTAGGCTTCTAAGAGCACAGATGCAGAAGCTCCAGGTCTTCCTAAGGCGTAGGCCCAGAACTGACATAGCAGCACCTCTGCTGCTTTCTATGGGCCAAAGCAAGTCACAAGGCCAACGCAATTCAAGAAGAGGGGAAATTGCCTCTACCTCCAGTAAGGTGAGGGACAAGGAACTTGTGGCCACATTTAATCCATCACAATATGCCACAGTCCTTTCCTTAAACTTTTTGTTCTGAGATGAGGGCAGAACAAAATGGTCCCCTCTCCACCATCTTGTATTTCTTCCCCAGGGACTCCTCAGAGCTGCAATTGTGTTTAAGCTGGTGGCTGCTTTTAGGAACCCTTAGTGAAGTTCAACAAACAAGTCCTTGCAGAATCCCACCACAAAAGTATCTCAGTTACTAATGAGCTTCTCAATTTCTCCCTCAGTCCTGTGAGGCTGGTTCCACCCATTTCTTAGGACGACTGACAATTCCATCTGTGGTCCTGGCCCATCATAAGCACCAGCTTCATCTCCAGCTCAGAATATCTTCAGATTGAAGAACCACTGACTTGGCATTGGTTACAGCTGTTTCAATTGACAGTATCATCAACCTTTGCTATGGAAACTTCCTTCAAGTCCAGCAGCCATTCCGTCACATTTGGGGAAGGCTTCTTGCAGTCCCTTCCAAGGTGGAAGGACTGGACAAACAGGAGGCTCACAGAGCTTAAATTGGAGATGAGACTCATCAAAGTTCCCTCCTATCCAGCACATCAGAGACAGGAGTGAAAACAGTCCTGGTGAAAAACAGCACCAGATGTAGGAGAAACATTTGATGCCCTGTCTGGGGGAAAGGTGATGAGGAGAGGCAGAGGGAGGGAGAGTCTGGATTGATACTTCAGAGCTCAGTGCCCTGCCCTGAGCATTCTGCCTCCATACCACCTCCAGTGTACTCAGATTATATATCCAGAAGTATAAATAATCATTTAAAGTATTGTTTTAAAAGAGAACATTATTTGTGTGGCACATATGTCAAAGGATAAAAATTGTGTGAGTAGAGAAAGCATAGTTTTTTCCCCATCTCAAAATGTATTATAAAGCTACAGTAATCAAAACAGTCTGGTACTAGTATAATAACAGACATAGAGACAAATGGAATAGAATTTAGAGTCCAGAAATAAACCCATGCATCTGTGGTCAACTGATTTTCAACAAGGGTGCTAAGTCCATTCAGTGGGAAAGCATAATCTCTTCAACAAATGGTACTGGGACAACTGGATTTCTACAAGCAAGAGAATGAACTGGGACCCATACCTCACTCCATTATACAAAAATTAATTCCAAATGGATCAAGGATCTAAATTGGAGAAGTAAAAACATAAAACTCTTATAAGAAATCATAGGGGAATTGCTTTGGGACCTAAGGTTTAACAATGGATTCTTAGATATGATACCAAAAGCATGAGCAGCAAAAGACAAAATAGATAAGTAAGACCTCAACAAAATTAAAAACTTTTGTTCATCAAAGGACTTATCAAGAAAGTAAAGCAACAACCTATAGACTGGGAGATAAGTTTTGGAAACCATATATCTGAGAAGGGTTGAATATCCAGAATACATAAAAAATTCTTACAACTTAACAACAAGAAGGCAAACAACTCAGTCAAAAAATGGGCAAAGGACTTGAATCTATAGTTCTTCAAGTGGAAATATTCTGGGCACTTATAACTACTTTACACACCTGGGGGGCTCCCTGGCTTCATCTTGTTGTCTGAAATCTTGTGTTTCCTCACTGTTATTGGAAGCCATCTGACCTGCCATTTTCAGCAGCACAGCATGAAGCAGTCGGCAAAATCACAAACTTCTAAATTAGGCTTGAACGCAACTGCCACCATGAGGAGTTTGTGGGTGATTATTGTAATTACTGACAGCTCGTCCCTCAGAATGCCTGATATGCAAATTCATCAGGACCTTCCACCTGCAGTGTGGGTCCACTGCTGCAAAGCTGGGTATCTGAGCACGCATGAGCCTGTCTGTGCACGTATGAGTGTGTCTATGCACCCTTGCACATCTGCGGCCAGCCCTTGGCCAAGGGGGAGACAGTTTGTGTTAGCTCCCTTCTGCCCATCCTTTTTGAGTCCTCCATCCTGTGAGTAACTTTCCTTGATCCTGGTATTATGAACTGAAATGTGTCCCCCCACAATATGTTGGAATCCTAACCCCTATACCTGTGGGTATGATCCCATTTGGGAATAAGATTTTCTTTGTTATGTTAATGAGGCCGTATCGGTGTAGGGTATGTCCTAAACCTAATCAATTCTTCTTTTTTCCTTTTTAATATTTTGAGATTTTGCTGAGAGTTTACACAGCAAGTTAAGTTCCCATTTAACAATTTCTACCCATATTGTTCAGTGACATTGGTTACATTTTCCACATTGTGTCAACATTCTCGTTATTTCCATTCTAGTTGTTCATTTCCATTATTCTTGCTTTCCTTCCCCGTCCTCCACCTCCCCCACCACCACCACCACTTGCTCATCTTTGCTTTAGGGTAAATGTTGACTGGTCTCAAACAGATAATTGTTTTTTTGTTTGTTTATATAAAAGAAGCATAGTACTCACTGATGATATTGTTTATTTTATAAGCTAATCTGTTAGCTAAAAGGTGACTTCTGGGAATAGTTTCAGTTCAGAGTTTAAAGGATATCTCAGAGCCATAGTCTCAGCAGTTCCCCAGGTCTCTGCCAGTCCAGCAAGTCTGGCCTTTTACAAGATTTTGAGTTTTGTTCTACAATTTTCTCCGATTCTGTTGGGGACAATCTATTGTTGCCCCAGTTAGAATGGTCAATAGTGGTAGCTGGCACCATCTAGTTCTTCTGGTCTCTGGATAGGTGAGGCTGTCGTTTGTGTGGGCAATTGGTCCTGTAGACTGGTTTCTTCTTTGAGAATTTGGTTTCCTTCTTTCTCTTTTGCTCCAGATGAGTAGAGCCCAATAGTTGCATCTTCGATGGCTGCTCTAAAGCTTTTAAGACACCAGACGGTACTTACCAAACTAGGATGTAGAACATAAACTTTATAGATTACATTGTGCCAGTTGACTGAGATGTTCCACAAGACTACTGTCTTAAGCCTTCGAACCCAGTAAACCAATCCTGTGAGGTGCTTGATTATGTCTGGGGGGTATCCATGACTGTGCTCCCTATGTGCTTTATTATAGGTATGAATGTATGTGCAGCACTCACATGTCTATAGATATGCCTACAGATACACCTACCCATATATACTCACATATATAAACACATATACCTTCCTATACACATATATGCATACATATCTATGTAGCCACTCACGTATTTTTTGGTTATTACTCCTGTTGTTGCCAAATTATATATGCTATAGCATTTACTAATAATGTCCTTTATTCTTGTGTATTTGTTAGTGTCATCCTTTACTTTGGTTAAGTTGTGTTCACTTCACTGACATTCAGTGTTGCCTTTCCCATCACCAAAACTAACAAGTGTCTACTGTCTAGACAATGATTCTTCCTCCCCCATCATCCCTGATAACCACCAAAAAAATGTTGATTTCTATGTGTATACCTATTTTTGTCTTTTTATAAAAGTGGGTGTCTTAGTTACCTAGTGCTGCTATAACAGAAATACCACAAGTGGATGGCTTTAACAAAGAGAAATTGCTTTTCTCACAGTCCAGTAGACTAGAAGTCCAAATTCAGGGTGTGCTTCCAGGGGAAGGCTTTCTCTCTCTGTTGGCTCTGGAGGAAGGTCCTTCTCATCAATCTTCCCCTGGACTGGGAGCTTCTCTGGGCAGGAACCTCAGGTCTAGAGGACTTGCTCTGCTCCCAGCACTGCTTTCTTGGTAGTATGAGGTCCCCAACTCTCTGCTTGCTTCCCTTTCCTTTTATCTCTTGTAAGGTAAAAGGTGGTGCAGACCACACCGCAGGGAAACTCCCTTTACATTGCATCAAGGATGTGACCTGAGCAAGGGTGTTACATTCTACCCTAATCCTCTTTAACCACAGGCAGAGATTATGATTCATAACACATAGGAAAATCACAAAATGGAGTACAACCACACAATACTGGGAATCATGGCCTAACCAAGTTGACACATATTTTGGAGGGACACAATTCAATCCATTACAGTGGGATCATACAATATTTGTCTTTTCGTGCTTGACTTATTTCACTCAGTGTAATGTTCACCAGATCATCCATGTTGTGTTTCACAGACTTATCGTTGTTCTTTATAGCTGCGTAGTATTCCATTGTCTGTATATATCACATTTTGTTTATCCATTCAAAGCTAATTAATTATGAGTTATAAAAGGAGCAGAGTAGACCCAGGAGCACAGCACAAATGGGGGTGGGAGGTGAGGGAGGAGACATAGATGTCATGTGAAGATCTCTAAGAAATGGAGGAACTCAGGGGCTACAGAGGCTGAAAGAGACAAGGATCTTCCTCCAGAGCTGACATAGAGAGACAGCCTTCTAGAGCCGGTGCCCTGAATTCAGACTTCTAGCCTCCTGAACTGTGAGAAAATAAATTTCTGTTATTTAAAGCCACCGACTTGCGGTATTTGTGTTACAGCAACACTAGGTAACTAAAACACCTAGTTTTAGGGTTTTAGGGATAACAACAATTATCACTACCACCACCATTTGGTGAACCTTTATTAGAATAAGAACCTTATACATATATTTTCTTCATTCTCATCATAGCTATTGAGGCAGATATTGCTATTCCCATTTTACACACGAGAAAAACTGAGGTTTGAAATGTTAAGTACTTGCCCAGAACTAGACAGGGCAGCTCTCGTGACTATTCTCATCATCCTCAGAAAATAAAGGTCTGTCAGTCATAGTCACAGTCTTATAATTAATAAAAATTAATTATAAGAATAAAAAATAATTAATTAAAAAATGTAATTAAAAAGTGTACTTGTAGTTCTAAACTCATTTTAAAATAAAAGCTTTCCACACAGATTTGGTCTCTAAGTACCAGTTTCCACTATAAGGAAGCAGGGTTCTTTGGACACATGAATGATGCCAGATTTGGGCAAAGGTACAAAATGAACTTAAGACATGTTGAGCCTGGAAGCAAGGAAGGCATCAAAGACTGCAGAGTATTTTCCAATGACACAGGAGCCAACTTTAAGGGGTGCCCCCTAGCCAAGGTAGAACAATGTCAGCATCAAAAAGAGTGATGACAGCAAGCAAATATATAATAATCCACAGGTTCATAAAACAAACAAAAAACACAGCTACTGCCTACTTTTGGAGGTTGCTAGGTGTAGTGGGTTGAATGGTGACCCCCAAAAGATATGTCCACATCCCAGAACCTGGGAATGTGACGTTGTTTGGAAAACAGGTCTTTGCAGATGTAATTCATCTCGAGATGTGATCATTCTGGATGATGTCCTTAAAACAGACACACAGAGAAGAACACACAGGGAGAAGCGGAGAAGGCCGTGTGAAGTTGGAGGCAGAGACTGGAGTGATGCAGACTCAAGTCAAGGAATGCCTGCAGCCAACAGAAGCTGAAAGAGGCAAGGAATGGATTCTCCTCTGGAGGGTACACAATCCTGCCAACATACCTTGATTTTGGACTTCTGGCCTCCAGAACTGTGAAAGAATCAATTTCTGTTATTTTAAGCCCCTGGATTTGTGTATTAATTAGCTCTGGCAGCCACAGGCAACTAATACACTAGGACCACCAGTACCAGTTGCCGTGGAGTTGACTCCAACTCACGGTGACCCCATCTGTGTCAGAGTAGAACTGTGCTCCACAGCTGATTTTCAGAAGCAGATCACCAGGCCTTTCTTCCAAGCCACCTCTGGGAGAACTCAACCCCCCAACCTTTCAGTTAGCAGCTGAGCACATGAACCATTTGCACCTCTCAGGGACTCAACACACTACGACACTTCAAGTTAGTCTGAAACATTGATATACAAAGGGAAAGAATCAAGCATCTGTTCTGCCTTTCCTATGAAGACTGTATTTCAGAATAAACAAACAGTGGATAGTGGATAAGGAGAAATTCTTAACAGAAGAACCCAGCTAATTAATGCTGAAAGAATGATACGGTTAGAAAATCAGTTTTGAAACCTCCTAAAGAAATGGTGGAGCTAGACCACAAGCATCAATGGCTGCCAGAAAGAGTCAGGAGAAGAGTTAAGACCCAAGAGACAAATAAAACAAATCCAATCTGGGGGACTTCTTTGGATCCTGATTTGAGCAACTCAGCTGAAAAATTCATTTTTGAGTCCACAGGTGAAAATTGAACATAGACTGTATATTACCCATAAATAGTTGCCATCAAATCAACTGCAACTCACAGCGACCCCCTGCGTGTCAGAGTAGAACTGTGCTCCATAGGGTTTTCAATGGCTGATTTTTCAGAAGTAGATCTCCAGACCTTTCTTCTGAGAAGCCTCTGGGTGGACTCAAACCATCAACCTTTCAGTTAACAGCTGAGTGCATTGACCACTTGCACCATTCAGAGTCTCCCAGACTGCGTATTAGACATCAGATATTATGGGCACTGTATTAATTTAGTTGGGTGTGATAATGGCACTGTGTTTTTGTTTTTGTTTTTTTTAAAAAAAGCCCTTATCTTTTAGAGACACTTAATAAAGTATTCATCAGTAAAGCAATATAATGTCTGGGATTTGCTTTAAAATAATCAAGGAAAAGTAATGCAGGGGAAGAAAAGATAAAGCATCAAAGTCAGCCTATTCATAATTGTTGAAACTAGGGGATGATTTACCCAAATGGAGGTTCATTATACGATTCTATTTCTGTGTATATTTCAAAATGTCCAGGAAAAACTCAAACATTTTAAAATAAAGTTAAAGCGCCCACCGCTAGCATGGTTATTCTTCAAGCTGGAAGGCTACGTGGGAAAGGGGGAGTTCAGTAGCTTTTCTTCCGATTTTCCATGAGCCTTCCTTCCCCCTATGAGAGGATCCTTTGGTCCCTCTGGAGCTGGGCGGGATGAGATGGGAGGAGTAAGGGGCAGGACATGTCTCATATGCAGGTGCCACTGTGATCTAATTCTGGGGTTTTCTGGGCCTGGCAGGTGTCCTGAGCTGACTCTCTTACTAGGGGGAGGGGAGTGGATTTAATTTCTGTTTAGCACCCTCTCCTCTGTTGAGGAGCCCTAGTGGTGCAGTGGTTAAGTGCTTGGCTGCTAACTAAAAGGTCAGTGGTTTGAACCCACTAACAGCTCCTCGAGAGAAAAGACCTGGCAATCTGCTCCCATAAAAATTACGGCCTAGGAAATGCTATGGGGCAGTTCTACTCTGTCCTATGATGTCGATGTGAGTAGCAATCGACTCAACAGCACACACAGTGACTCCTTTGTTGGGGCGCTCTCACTCAAACGTTCCTGAATGCGGGCACTGCCCCTCCCCCGTCTGCTACCTGTCATCTCCCCTCCACCGCCAGCCCCACAGCTTCCTGATATCCAGAAGTTCACCTCCCCCACCAGACTCTCTGCTGCCACCCCATGTCCCTCCCCATGGCCCTGTCAGATAAAGTCTCTTTAAGATGTCTCTAGGCTGGTTCCTCTTCCATGTAGACTACAATTTATCCAAGCCCAACGCCCCAGCACCGGGCTAGAGGGGCTCACTCAACCTGAGGGCTCCTTGTTTGTTTCCCTCCCAAAGTCTCCCAAGAGGCTGAGGTAGTGATTTGGGGTAAGGGGTGGGGACAATGGCAGGTCCTGGCATTTCGTAGGGGACTAGTGCTGTTTCTTGGCTAAAGGCTGTCAAAAAAGGAGCCTGTTCCACTCTCTCCTGTCCGTCCTTCCTCTATGCCTTGCGTGCAACCAGCTTCCTTGGACCAAATCCATCACAATGGCCTCTCCCAGAAGGTCCTGAGGCATGTCGGTGTCCAATACTGCATCAGTCAGGGAGCTTTTGACGAGTAGCAGAATACCTGACTATGAGTGCTTTAAGTAATAGGGTTTATTATCTCATATAATAGGAAGTATAGAGATAGGAGGTTCCATGCTGATCCAGTGACTTGACAATATCAGGGCTCTGGGTCAGCTTCTCTGCTTTCTCTCGATTTTCTCCTTATGGTCACAAGATGGCTGCAACACTTCCAAGCATCACATCATCACACACGTCATATGCAAAGACAGGAAGAAAGAATAAATTCTCTTCATATACCTCTTTTTATCAGAATGGAAAGTCTTTCCCGAAATTTCCCATCTGACTTTCCTTTTCATCTCATAGGTCAGAATGGGATCATATGCCGTCACCCCCACCCCCACCCCCCACGTCCCTCCTCCCCACCCCACTCCCATTACTATCATGATACGCTTAGACTAGTCATGATTCATCCTCTGGAGCTGGTTCCATCTTCCCTCAGCCAGCCAATCCCCGAACAAAACTGAGGCTTTGTTAGCAAGGAAAAAGTAGGAAATGGCTGTTGGCAGGTTACCGAGGTGTCCACCACAGGCACCAAAGACGAACATCGCCCACTTCTACTTCATGACTCCCTGGGGCAAATCACAGGACAGCATCCATCAGTCCTTCTCCCTTGAAAAAGAAGAGTCACACAGGTGAGTGATTTGGGAGACAGGCACGGAGCTGTGTTCTCCAAAGAGGTTTGCTCCTGCATGATACCCTTCTGCCATTCCTGGACAGGCAGATTCAGAGCAGGAAACAATGGCTGTGTGTGTGCCCAGGCCAGCTGGGACTGTGCCCACTGAGCAGGCTGCACCCTCCCCATATCACCTGGGTAACCCCAGTACCCTGGCCCCTAAGGTCTCCCCAGCTGCAAGTCTGGGTTTGCTCAGTGGCGAGAGAGGATGCTGCTAAGGACTATAAAGCTGTGAAGCCATAACGTAAACACATCTACATTCAGGATGCGTACAGGAGAGGGCAGGAAGTGGGGAGAGGACTGGGAAGTCCCGTGAAAATCAGCCCGGAGCAAGTGTGAGGGTGTTTGAGTTCTCATTCACACGGAAGATGCAGCTGCTACTATGACCATGTGAAGGGGATGTGTAAACCTCAAACTCGATGGAAGTGAGGAAGAACAGATGGAAGGGAGGGGAAAGGAGAGAAAGGAGGAGAGAAAAGGATGGTTTACTCCAGGTTTAGAAGTGAACTTTGGGAGGTTTTACTTCTATTTCTGCTTTTTACTGGTTTCTGTTGGCTGACTAATGCTTAAGCAGGTTCTAGTGTGGCTTGTTTTAATTAGTTAAAATATCCATGCTCTGGGCTTGGGGGTTAATTTAATTTTCCCCACTGTAATAGGCTAATCAGATTCTCTCCCTCCAGGGAGACTGAATGTGAAATACAGAGAAAAGGGTCACAGATAGTAGCGGAAGCCAAGTGAAAGACAGCAAGCAGAGCCCGAGAGGCAGCAGGGGGCCGAGCGAGCAAAGCTGCTAAGCAGGGAGTGAGCAGTGGCCCAAAGGGTAATGGGAAAAGAGGTCATTCCATGGAGGGGAAGGGAGGGCTAGTGTCAGAGACCGAGAGGAGGTGGTGATTGTGAGGTAGTAGAATCAGTTAATTCCTGCTACTGAGGGGGGACCAGACCATCTTGTGTGAGAGCAGGACGAGAAGAGCCTCCACCCTGTCCTCCTGAGGCAGCCTGGCCATGTTCATGGATACCTCATCTCTCTATTTCCTCATACATACTGTAACAAACCCTCCTTGCTTCAAGGGGCCAGAGGAGTAACTGTTTCTAGCACTAAAAGCTCCTTGCCACACTCATTGGTTGGTACTTAGTGTGCTTTAACCTTCTTCAGTTTATTGCTTCTAAACTTTGATACCAAATCAATAATAACATTTTTATGATGGTGAAATATGTTCTAGTTCTTGATTTATGAATGACATCATTGCTAAGGTTTGTGCCTGTGATGGTTAAGATTATGTGTCAACTTGGCTGGGCCATGATTCTTGGTGTTTATATGTGATCACTCCCAAGATGGAATCTCCTGTGAGTAGCCAATCAGTTGAAAGGGAGTTTCCTTGAAGGCGTGGCCTGCCTACATCCGAATATGAGCAGATATTCTGGCTTTTTTGCTCGCTCTGGATCCTGTGGCTGCCTCCTGTTCATCTGACCTCTGGTTCTTGGGACTTGAGCTATCAGCTTATCTGCTGATCTTGGGATTCGTTGATCTTCACAGCCTGTGAGCAGGAGCCCTGCTCTCTGACCTGCCAATCTTGGGTTCATCAGCCCCTGCAGCTGCGTGAATCAGGAGAAGCCTTGCAGTCTTGCCTGCCGATCTTGGGTTTCATCAATCTTCACAGCCTGTGAGCAAGAGCCCTGCTCTCCGAGCTGCTGATTTTGAGTTCACCAGCCCCACCCGCCCCTGTGGCTCCATGAATCTAGAGAAGCCTCTATCCTGATCCACAGACTTGGGACATTCCAGCCTCTACAATTGCTCGAGCCGTTTCCTTGATATAAATCTCTCTCTATATATATATCTATACATTTTACTGGTTTTGCTTCTCTAGAGACCCCAGCCTAAGACAGTGTGTGGCCAAAAAAAAAAATCAATTCATTCATCAAACATTCACTTAATATGTACCATTAGCTGTTGTCGGGTTAGCCCCCGACTCATGGCAACACCATGCACAACAGGATTAGACCTTTATGAGCCGTAGAGTTTTCATTGGTTGATTTCAGAATTAGGTCACCAGGTCTTTCTTCCTAGTCCATCTTAGTCTGGAACTTGTTCAGCATCATCGCAACATGCAAGCCTCTACTGACAGATGGGTGGTGGCTGTGCACGAGGTGCATTGGCTAGGAATCAAACCCAAGTCTCCTACATGGAAGGCAAGAATTGTACCACTGAACCACCACTATTCAGAGATGCATAGATGGCATCTGGGCCCTCAAGGAGCTGTCAATCTAGGGAAGGGGATAGCTGCATTAACAAACACATTAAAGCATTAAAGTGTTACAGTTCTTTCCAGAACATTTTACACCTTAGAAAGGGTGTGGAAAAACTAAAACTGAAAACAAGCAAACTAGGGAGGAAGAAAAGAGATTAAAAAGGTGTTCCCAGTCTTGAGGGAAGAAGAGGAAATGAGAAGGGGCATAGTCCATCTGTGCCCTGGTGGGGATGGAGGAGATGGGGAATACAGGGATCATCAGGTGTGCCCAGGTCCCCAGTGGCAGAGTGGCAGTGCCCACTCCTCAGGGCCACTTGGTCCCCTTTAGACAGAAGAGGTGTATCCTCTGCAACAGTTAAAAACAAAAAAAAAACAAAAAACCAGTTGCCGTCAAGTCGACGCCAACTTATGGCGACCCCATGTGTATCAGAGTAGAACTGTGTACCAGAGAGTTTTAAATGGCTGACTCTTTTGGAAGTAGGTAGCTAGGCTTTTCTTCTGAGGCACCTCTGGATGAACTCCAACCACAAACCTTTTTGTCAGCAGCCGAGGGCGTTCATCATTTGCGCCGCCCAGAGACTCCTTTACCAGTTGTCTTCTGGGGACTACTTGAAGTTCCTACCAAGCAGCCCCCTATCCAGACCCACCCCCCTGAGGCCCTGGTGTGAGATCCTCTGTCATCTGGATGCCAACTGCAGGCACAGAGGAGAAAGAAGCCCCAGCTCTTGACACTCAAGGTGAGGTCTAAGCCTTCCAGTTAATGGCACGGGTGGCTGGAGTGGTTCCTACATGCTGGAAAACAGTGGGTCTGTGTGTTTGGCTTTTAAAATTGGAAATTAATAAAGGTGTGTGAAGCCAAGGGTGCAGATAAGAGTGCTATAACTAACGTATCCAAACAAGCCACCTGGACTTGTGAGTGTGTGTGCGCCAGGGCTTCAGCTATGTGCCAAGGAAAGGAAATGTGACCTCTGTGTCAGATGCCAGCTTTTCCTAGAACGAGTCATTGAACTGAAGCATCTGTTGGTTACATTTTGGATAATTGAGAATGATCTTCTGCAGTTAATGGGCTGGCTAATTAGAGGCCAAAATCAAAGCTGGCTGCTGAGTTCCACTGAACTTCATTTAAATGCTGTTTTTTTAGAAAGTGGCATCATTCAAAAGCCAGTGAATTCACTGCCCTCTCAGAATCCTTCAAACCTGCACTTGAGAAATATGTTCTCAGCACACTTTCAAAAGGAGCCAAGGACAACTCTTCTCACTCATTGCCAGAGCTGGACTTCACACTCAGAGAATGCTACTTTATTAGACGCTCGTATTGACTACTTGCATATCACACTCTGGACTCCTGCATTTGATGGAGGGGAGGGGGAAGCTGCTCAAAGATGCTGGCAAAACACTGTAGTACATGACGTGCTTATTCCTCATTTCCTCATTTCTTAGGACAAGTGAGAATGATTATACCCAACTTGAACTTAACCATGAAGAAACATGGGGCCAGGATAGAAAATTCCTGGCAAGAAGCTAAGACTAGGAACTTTCAATTCACAAGCCAAGGGCCTTAAAAGAAATGAGCTTACTGATCTGAAAAGAAGGGAAGAAGTAAGAGATGAAAGAGGAATAAAGCGAGGGAGGGAGGAAGGAAGGGAGACAGAAATGAAGAAAGGAAGAGAGGGAGGGAAAAAGAAGGAAGGAAGAGAGAGAGGGAGTGAGAGAGAGTGAGGCCTACAGAGAAGGTGGAAGGAAGAAAGGAAGAGGGAGGGGTGAGGAAGGAAGTGAGGGAGGAAAAAAGAAAGGGAAGAAAAAAGGGGGAGGGAGAAAGCAGGGAAGGAAGCAATAAGTAGCCCCAATGGATGACTCATTTCATTACATCCTCTGCAAAGAAATAGCCCTTTACAGAATTTTTCTCACAAAACTGTGGCAGTTTTACAACATTTTACAGCATTTTATATTAGTTGTTGTATTAAAGACAAATGTTATCAAAGCCTCTCCCCCAGAAAAATGCCCTGGTATGGACAGCATTAAATGTTAAGCCTCTTAAATGAGCCATTTCTGTATGAATAAATAATTCACTTGGCATGGATTGAATTGTGTCCCCCCAGAATATCTGTCAGCTTGGCTGGGTCATGATTCCCAGTATTGTATGATTGTGTAATCTGATGTGATTTCCTTGTGTGTTGCAAACTCTATCACTATGATGAAGTTATATGTGATCTCCTTATGTGTTGTAAATTCTATCACTGTGCCAAGGTTATACTGATGAGGTTTACAAGATTAGATAGTGTCTTAATGCAATCTCTTTTGAGATATGAAAGAGAGAAGCGAGCAGAGACACATGGGAACCTCATACCACCAAGAAAGTAGTGCCGGGAGCAGAGTGTGTCCTTTGGAACTGAGGTTCCTGCGCAGAGAAACTCCCAGGCCAAGAGAAGATTGATGACACGGACCTTCCTCCACAGCCAACAGAGAAACATTCCCCTGGAGCTGAAGCCCTGGATTTGGACTTGTACCCTACTGGACTGTGAGAGAATAAACTTCTCTTTGTTAAAAACATCCACTCATGGTATTTCTGTTAGAGCAGCACTAGATGACTGAGACAGTCATAGTGAGTAAAGTCATGACATAGATTCTCTGACAAGGGATTAAAAAGCAGGTCTGCTGAAGTCTATTTCTTTTTCTAGATTTTTGTTGGGAGGCTACCCTGCCCTGAGTGGACTGGCCATGGGCATATTCCAAATCTGGTTCTATGTAGAAGTAATGGCTGTGGAAACAGTGGGTACTGCCCGCTAAGCCCTCACCACATGCCAGGCACTATGAGGGGCAGGAGGGATAGGGTTAAATACTCTGGCATTGGACAGACTCAGGTTCAAATGTCCACCCCTACACTTGCAGACAGGTGACTTCAGGCAGAGACTCAGCCTTCCTACACCCCATTTCCTTATTTATAAAGGAAGGATAATAATACCTCCCTCAGAGGGTGGTTGCCAGGATGAAATGACCAAATGCACGTAGAGCATTTAGCACATTCCTGGTGGTGCAAACATTTAGTCCTCGGCTGCTAACCTAAAGGCTAGCAGTTTGAACCCACCTAACACACTGTGGAAGAAAGACCTGGTGATCTGCTTCTGTAAAGATTACAGCCAAGAAAACCCTATGGGGTAATTCTACTCTGTAACACAGGGGGTCACCTTGAGTAGAAATCAACTCAATAGCAACATTTTTTTTTTAAAGCTTCAATACAAGATAACTACTGTTATTGTTCAACAAACTGTCTTAATATCTCCTCAAAACAAACTTAGGGCATATGTGCGTGTGTGTGTGTGTGTTTAGTTCTTTATTATCCTGATTGTACAGAGAGTCACAGGAAGGGGCTAAAAAAAAAAAAAAAACCTACCAGAAGTGACCCTGATAATGTCAGAGTCAGGATTCTCACCCAGATCAATGTGCCCATAAAGTCTATGTTCTTATTTACTCTGCTATGATGGCAAGAGAGAAGAGAAAACAGCCCCAGCTATAAAATCCCACCCTAGTGTTTCTTTAACCCAGTTAGAAACCAGAATGTAAATGCCAGAATCACCAGCCACTCGGCCAACACCTCCAACAACCTGGTCGCGCCTGACCTCCTCAGGAAATGGACTGACTCTTAACCCCAGCTCTCATCTATGGCTGTGCGGCTTTTGGCGAGTTGCCTCATCTTTCTGAGCTCCGGATCCCTTGACTGTTAAGTAGGCCTAATAATTCTTGCTGTACATAATCTATAGGACTATAGTGAAGATAGGAAGGGAGGACAAATGGTAAAACTCCTTGTAAGCTTTAAAGCATTGTACAAATGAAGTCTGGCGTTTTGTTTTGTCTAGAAGTAGCTCTGGGGTACTGAAAAAGCACTGGAGTTTTACCAGCCATGGAACTCTAATCTACATCCACAATCCTCTCAGTCTCTTTCCTCAGTCGTAAATAATAAGCCATGAGAACATGCCAGCTTTCCTGGGTTATTTTGCAGGTTAAATGAGAATGACTGGGAAGGAGCTGTGTAAACTGTAATTCTCTCCTCAGATGTAAGATATTACTTCCTCCTGGAGGAAAGAGTTTTCTGCTTTTCTCCCCCACACAGTACTGTAAATTGCTTCATCGTGTGCCCCCAAGGCAGGAGGGAGAATTGGACGTATCCCAGAGTCTACAGTTATTTGCAAATCCGCCATGAGATGGAACCAACTCTACATCAAGTAACAACAGCAACATTTTAAAGCTCATCTGGACAACCAAAAATCTCATAGTATTTGGTTCCTTGGTTTGGAAGTTTAGGATCATGGTTTCATAGGAAATCCCAGTTAATTGGCCTAATTAGTTTAACTAATTTAGTGCTTCTGTTCTACCTCCTAGTTTGTTGCATACTGCCTGGGGTCTTAAAAGCTTTCAATCTGCCATCCAAGGAACAACAATTGGTCTACATTCACCTGGAGCAACAGAGGAAGAAAGAGAGTCAGGAATAGGAGGAGGATATGGAATGTGTGGCTCATTGCCTCCATGAACAACTGCCTCCTTGGCCATGAGACCAGAAGAACTGGATAGTGCCTGGCTACCACGACTGAACATTTTGATCAAAGATTCCATAGAAGAATCCTGATCAAAAGAGGGAAAATGCAGAACAGAATTTCAAATTCTCATGGACTCCAGCATTCTGGAGCCATTAGAGGCTAGATGAGCCCTTGAAACTATTGCCCTGAGATCATCTTGAAACCTTAAATCAAAAATATCCCCTAAAGTCTTCTTAAAACCAAACAATAGTTTAGCTTAATTAGTAAGGAATGTCTGCCTTGAGCATTGGGCTCTTTCAAGATCTATCCATATGGGATCAAATTGACAACAACAACTTGAAAGATTAGATAGGAACTTTAGGGGCAGTGAGTTTATGTTAATGGGGGAGGAACAACTCAGAAAAGGAGGGTGAGAATGGTTGCACAACTTGAAGAATGTAATCAATATCACTGAATTATACATGTAGAGACTGTTGAACTGGTATATGTTCTCCTGTGCATATTCAAAAACAGCAATAAATTTTTTTTAAAAAACACCTTTATCTGGTCCATGTGAATGGACTGGACTGAATTCCATGCTTCTTCTCCATGGGCAGCTCTCCAGTACACCTGCTCTGTGAACACACTTCAGGCTTTCCGATTGCATATGGATGTGCAATCACACCCATAAGTCGAATTTCATGAGAACAACCTCCGAGAGAAAATGTATCACTGATAAAATATTTCTGGAATAGTGACTCTGCAAGCTTAGAGATAAAATAATATTAATGAAATATTCTAAGCTTTTGGTTGGTAGTGAAGCATGAGGGTCATAAATACATCCTCCAATTCATTAGGCCAGTCACATTTCCAGTGTCACATTAAATAGGTCTCTCGCTCTGGGCTCTATTCGTCACATTATTCTGTGGTTATCTTGAAACCAATAGTGAGTGTCTTTTGTGGGAGTGATGATGAAAGATGACATTTATAACTTGGCAATACAGAAGCCCATCTATACTGCCCATGCTGGATACCTGAAAACTTGGGAAACATAGCTGTGGCACAGGATAAAATCTATATTTGGAAATGTGGCAGGTGTAGCAGGGACTCAGAGTTACCCCTTCCCCCAAATAAGCAGAAAAAATAGCCTCTTCCTTTCTCTACACCTGAGCTGGTCGTGCTCATGAGCTCCATGCCCTGCAGGAAAAGGGTGCTGGGACTAATTTATCAGATTCAGGAAGTTCAGTCTAATGTAATAAATTAAGGCACATGCTCAGTCTCTTAAGATAGAATGTTGAGTGTCTCAGATATGTTTTCCCTCTTCCTGTTCTTCTCGAAGATACTGAATGAGGGGAAGGCTGATGCCCATACACAGAGCAGGGCGCCTAACTTCCTCTGGGGTCCTCTGGAGACTTCCTGGTCATGGCTGCAGAGTGACTGATGCAGCTAAAACAGGGTTCGGCAGTGCTGAGGTGTGATGGGCTGGTCGGGATTGTTGGGAGGAGGGTGTGCTGCCCCCTCCACAGGGCTCCTTGTTACTGCCTGTGATGCTTGATGTTATGTGTCCACTTGGCTAGGCTGCCGTTCCCAGTTAGTTGGTCAAACACTAGTCTAGTTGCTGTCATGGAGTAGTTAGATTTGATTAAAATTTAAAAAGTAGCATGTTTGAAGAAATCAGTTGACCTTGAGTACAGCAGATTACCTTCCATAATGTAGTGTGATCACCTTCCATAATGAAATTGCATGCAATGTGATATAATCTAATCACCTTTGATAACATAATCTAATGTGATGTAATCACGTCCCATAATGTAATCTAATGTAATGTAATCGATTGATCAGTTCAAAAGTGATTCTCCCTAGGGTGTGTTCTGCCTCCAGACTATAAACAGATGCTTTGGCAGAACTCTCGCATGCACATTATGGGGGAAGACAGATGGCATGTGAGGACTGTCTACAAGTCACGGAATCAAGGAATGCCCACGACTACCAACAAGGAAGAATCTACACAGCCATGACCCTGATTTGGACTTTTAGCCTCTAGAAATGTGAGAAAATAGATTTCTGCTCTTTAGAGCCTTGCATTTGTGGTATTTGTGTTACAGCAGCCCTAGGTAACTAAGATACTGCCTCTGGTGTTAGGTTCCTCCCTGGAATCCAGAGGTCTGTCACCAACACAAGGGCACAGCTGGGTCCGTGGCGCACCACACACTGAGGGACCCTCACTTCCAAAGGAGCTGCTGGTCATCACCTCACACCATGTTGGAAGGGGTCACTTACAAAGATACCTTCTGAGAAAACTGTTTTTCACCAAAGGCAAGAGGAAGATTAACTTTATGACACCTTCTGTGGTATATGTTTATCAAGTAGGACCAAAAAAACCCCATTGCCGTCCAGTCAATTCTGACTCATAGTGATCCTGTAGGAAAGAGGAGAACTGCCTCATAGGGTTTCCTAAGCTGTAAATCTTTATGGAAGCTGACTGCCACATCTTTCTCCTGCAGAGCAGCTAGTGGGTTCAAACTGCTGACCTTTTGGTTAGCAGCTGAGCACTTTAACCACTGCGCCACCAGGACTCTTTTCAACTAGGACAGTGCCACACAATGGACAAGTGATGGGTGTTGGGGGAACTCCACCCGAGGTCACAGTTTTAGCCTTTTTCCGTCACAGAGAGGTGAGCAACAATTTATCATCAAAAGGACATTAAAAAGTGAAGATTCCAGATATCAGCTCTCCTAAACACCCCGCCAGCTGGCAGCACGGCAGGCTCCCGCCCTCCTCTCTGCTCACACAACACATGGTTCATCCTTCTACCAGCATCTCTGATGTGTCCACGCCTCCACCCCAGCTACCTGCCGCTCAGTCTCTATCCAAGTGGTTACTCCTGTTGACTCCGACTGGTCCTTTTTTTAAATTGTGGTAAAAATATATATAACAAAACATTTGCCAACTCAACATTTTTTTACATGTACAATTCAGTGACATTGGTTATATTCATCGTGTTGTGCAACCATCACAACTATCCATTTCCGAATTATTCCACCACCATTCACAGAAACTTAGGGCCTCCTAAGCAAAGACCTCCCCTCTCCCGACCCCTGGTAACCACTAATCATCTTTGGTCTCCATACTTTTGCCTTTTATGTAAATGGTCTCAGAAAACATTTGTTCTTTTGTGTCTGACTTATTTCACTCAGCATAATGTTTTTAAGGTTCATGCAGGTGGTTACATGTATCAGAACTTCATTCCTCTTCATGGCTGAGTAATATTCCGTTGTACGTGTATACCACATTTTGTTTATCCACTCATCTGTTGATAACATTTAGGTTTTTTTCTACATTTTGGCAAATGTGAACAGTGCTGCAATGAACATTGGTGTACATGTGTCTGCTCACATCGCTGCTTTCAAGTCTCTTGGGTATATACCTAAGAGTGGAATAGCTGGGTCATATGATAGTTCTATGCCCAATTTTTTGAAGAACTGTTATTTATCACAGCAGCTGAACCATTTTAAATTCCCACCAGCAACGGATGAGGGTACCAATTTCTCTCCATTTCTCCTGGACGACATTTGTTAGTTTTCAGGGTTTTTTCACCATTGCCATCCTAGTGGGGGTGAGGTAGTATCTCACTGTGGTTTTGATTTGCATTTCCCTAAAGACTAATGATACTGAGCATCTTTCCATGTGCTTGTTGGCCATTTGTATTGATTGATCCTTTTTTAAAATGTGAGAATGTATTGAAATTATGATTGTCTTTGAGCCTACTCTCTACCCAGGGTTAGAGGGAAGGCACCCAGTTCCTTTAGCTTTACCATTCCTGAGTCCAGGAGACAGGGCTCAAGGCAAAGATCAAGGCCCCCACTGTCACTCCTGCTCTTCTGGTCATCTGCATAGCAAAACTTAGTCACTTGAAAGAGCCATTTTGTTTTGCTGATCATTCAGGGAGGGTGTGGCAGGGCAGTCTGCTCTGATCCACAGGGCGTCAGCCCGACTGGATGGGGCTGGACTCTGGAGGAGTCACTTCCAAGATAGTTCCTCACTCACATGTATGTACCTCAGCACTCCCTGGCCTCCCCTCCCTCTCCATGGTGTCTCATCCTCCAGGGCCTCTCCCTGTGCTGTGGGCTTCTCCAGCATGGTGGTCTCAGGGTAGTCAGACTTCTTATGTGGTGACTGCCTTCCCACAGAGCAAACATTTTCATACTGTGCGTTCCTAGAGTCCCTGCCAGAACTGCAAAACATTTATGGCCTAGACCTGGAAGTCCCAGAATGTCACTTCTGCCACCTTCTACTGGGCCGGCAAGTCCCTAAGACCAGCCCAGATTCAAGGGGAAGGGAGGAGACTCCACGCTCAAAGGGAAGATAGTTGGTGTGTACTGAGAGGGAAGGAATGGGTGACAGCCATCTTAGAGACAAACTATGCACCTGCTGCCAAGTGCCTCTGGGTTGGCCACCCCGAGGAATGAGCCCTGGGGCCATGAGCTGCTCTCCAATTGACATTCAAAACTTCAAAATAATGTTACATTTTAAAAAACAGATGTGTCTCCAACCTGAAAGAGCGCCAGGCAAAGCAGAAACAATTTGAGTAACAAAATAAATAACATAGTATTGGATTGCGATCCAAAACATAAAATAAATATCAAAATATTCATGAGTCCATGCTGTTATAAATAAATGATTGAATAAATAAATAAGTGGGGGAGAAGAAACAAATCTCTCTTACAAAAGAATTCCAAATAATGTATGTAGATGCTATGCTTAGTGACTTGCTTCCAAAGAGTAGTATATGAAAAGGAGGGAAAAAGTCACTTTACAATGGAGAAATCTGACAAACACCGCCTCAGCCAGGTGACCAACTTTAGCATCCTCAGTGATAGTTATGCTGATAGTATGTACCCTTGATATGCTGTGGTGAGCACCAAATTTCAGCTCTGTGGTCTTCCTCCCAAAAACCATTCATCCTAGTCTAACCACAAGAAAAACAACAGACAAATCCCAGTTGAGGGACACTCCACAAAATACCTGACCAATACTCCTCAAAATTCTCAAGGTCATCAAAAACAAGGAAAATCTGAGAAACTGTCACAACCAAGAGGAGCCTAAAGTGACAAATGACTTCTAAATGTACTGTATCTTGGGAGGGATTCTGGAATAGAAAAAGGACATAGGGAAAAACTAATGAAATCTGAATAATAAAGTATAGGGTTTAGTTTATAGTAATGTACCCATGTTGATTCTTTAGTTGTGACAAATGTACCACAGTAACATATTAGGGAAAATCGGTATGGAGTACACAGAATTCTCTGTACCATCTTTTCAACTCTTCTGTAAAACTAAAACTATTGCCAAGTAAAAAGGTTATCTAAAAACAAAACAAAAAAAACCAGACCTACTGGACTGCTTGAGACTGGAGGACTCCCTGAGACTACTGCCCTGAAATACTCTTCAAACCTGGAACCGAAACTAACCCCCGAGGCCATCTGGTAGCTACATAACAAATTGGCTCAAAAAATAATGAATATCACCCATAAATACTGTGCTCCTTTAAAAAATCACCTACATGAGCCTAAATGATCAGCAATTACTTTAAACAAAGAAGAGAATGTAAATAAGGGGACAGGGAAACTAGATAAATGGAAAGGGAACAACCAGAATGGAAATAATGAGAATGTTCCCCCATTGTGAAGAACATAACCAATGTCACTGAACAACTTGTATAGAAATTGTTGAATGGGAGCCTAAACTGCTGTGTAAACCTTCACCAAAAACACAATAAAATAATATTTTAAAAAATAGTTTATCTAAACAATTAGATGAATCTAAGCTAAAATAATATTAGGTCACTTATATAAGACTAAGGAATAGAAAACTGATTTTAAAAAAAAGTCTAGGCTTAACCAAAAAAAAAAAAAGAAAAAGACGGGTGGGGAGGCCTTTCGGTGTTAAAAACGGTTATGCACTCTGCTCCTAGGCTTAACAACACCTGGATAACATTGCTTAAAACAGCAATTACGATGACACAAATGGACTCAAAAGCAGATAATGACTTTACTTCAGATTTGGGATTTAGGACTTTGAAATTATCAGTGACTGCACATGGAATAATTAATTAGAAAAGATTAACTGGACTATGATTCCACTGAAATTTTGAGTTTCGAATTTTACTTCTTTGTCTTCTATGCAATCCCAGCTGAACACACCTCTGAGCTTTAAGTGGCATTTGCAATGACAGCAAAGGAATTGGGATGAGAATGTTCTGCTCTGGTGCAATGACTGTGTTCCTGAAAGCATGATGAACCAACGCCTAGTTGTCTCTGGTGCATTCTCGCGTCTGATGGAATTTTGCCCAGGGCCTAGGCCATGGGAGCGGGGTTTAGACCTTTAACTCCAAAAGTGCTGATAAAGATGGTGGTGGCGATGCTGGTGATGGTCACCGGATTTTCCCACAGCTGTTTCTCAGTGGAGATGGTACTTGGAAGCTCATTTGGCCATGGCAACAGGGTTGTCTGCTTCCAATTATGCTGCCCTGTGAGTGGCAGCTCAGTGGGAAACCCGGAGCAGCACAATGAAGCTCCTGCTCTTCAAGGCCACACAGTAAAGAAATACTGCCCTTTTCCCAGGCCTTCTGGGGGTGGGATGGTGAGGCAGGAATACTGGGAGAGTGCCCATTATTTCCTGCCCCCCACTGTTTGATTTCCCATCACTGTCTGTTTCAATAAGCGGGAATACACGCACTAACAGTGGTAATATCATGGTTTTGATAGTGTATTTGATTGTCTTCCTAAGAAGGGATTCATGATGGTAACAGTTCCTTTCATCACAATCTAGTGCAGCACAGGAGAGGGAGGGAGCAGGAGAGCAGGGAGAAGGTGATGCCTGCCTCCATAAGGGGTGTAGATTTTACTCCCAGGGCACTGCAAAGTCACTGCAAGGTCAGCATTCACAGCGTGTGCTGGGGAGTTTAAGAGTCATGCCGACAATTGGGGCGAAGTTTATTGGCTCTGCCATTACTCTCAAAGATTTTAATGACATGGTAAAAACTCTGGAATCAAATAAACAATTTCTCAATTTCCCTGAAAGCATTTTCCCCACAATCAGTACGATTAGCTATTTTTTTAAATTGTGGAAAATACATATATACAGTATACATAATTGCATTGCCCAGAACATTCAGGAGATGTTAACAATAATAGTAATAGCAGACATTCTTGGGTGTTTCCCTAGGATTTTAAAGGAACTACTTCTAGTGTTTCACGTGTCCTTTATGCGTTTTGCCAAAGTCTGGCAAAAATTTGTCATGGTCTGAGGACACCACCAGTCCACAGGCTAACTGATGTCTGGAGCCACTGGCCAGAGGACGACTCTATGTTTGTGTATGCGTGTGTGTGTTTACATATATATGTATATATAAAAAATTCACCATTTCAACATTTTTTACATATATAATTCAGTGACATTAATTACATTCATCAAGTTGTGCAACCATCACCACTATCTTTTTCCAGATTTTCCCATCACCCTTAACAGAAGCTCAGTGCCCACCAAGCAATGGCTCCCTCTTTTCCCCTCCCCCCGCCCCCAGGTAACAGCTAATAAACTTTGGTCTCTAATGAAGTCCTAATCCACACTACAACACGGGTGAACCTTGAAAACAGTATGCTGAGTGAAATGTCAGTCACAAAAGGACAAATATTGTATGATCCCACTTGTGTAAGATATCTAGAATAGGCAAATGCATACAAGCAGCTATTTTCATGGCATTCTACCACTAGAAAGAATCAAGTTTGAATTGGGAAAGGTCATCAGGCAACATTTATTCATTCAATTAATAAATATTTACTCAGCACTAGCAATGAGCTAGACACTAGGAGTGATGATGGAGAAGACTCAGCCCCTGCCCTTAAGACACTTACAGCCTAGTGCCGGAGAGAAGTAACAAATGGGTATTGTTTGGGAAAGACTGGTTCTGATGATCCTGACAAGAAAATTTCATCTGGATTTTATAAGTTTTGTAAACTTATCCTAAGTTTAAACATCGTAGGAATGATGCCTAAACCTTCTCTGCTATTGAGGTCCCGCAGCTCTTTATGCTTTGAAGGGTCCTCGATTGTCTTTAAAGTGTGTGTGATTTAAGACCAATGTTTTCTGTAGACACTAATGAATTTATTACGGTCAACAGCCATTCGCCTTTGCATCCACTCCGATGCCTGTAGAGCTGATGCTCTCCGGTTCATCTTTTTATACTCTTCCCACTCCTTTTAGGATCCCCGAATCTCTTACCCCATTCATTACCCTCAAGGAAACATCTGAAACTCATCCACACTGAGATTTAAAGAGCTGATGAAGCTCAAAGTGTACTTTAATGGAGGCAAAAGTTTTTTGTTTTGCTTTTGCATTTTGGGCAGGTGATTTTTTTGTTTGTGTTTTGGCTTAAGCACCACTAAGTCTTATGGTAAACAGTTAATATAGGTTGAACGAAATAATAAATAAATACACTTAAGCAACAATAAAAATAAATTTAAAAAATACTAATAATAAAAAGAAGTAGTAGTAGTAGTATTGGCCAGAACAAAAGGGGAAGTGTGTTGGCAGACAAAACAGAAGCAGTCCACCACTGCAGGTAAGGTCATTAAAACAGAAACAAAGAAAGGATATTGTAATAGCACAAATGTAGAAATGACTGCGCTCAGAAAAGAGAACAATTGCCCAAAGAGAAGATAGTCAACAACCTTATCCCAACATGTATTTACACACCACACTGTCTTTCCTTTGCACATTTTGCCCAAGTCTGGCAAAAATTTGCCACGGTCTGAGACCAACATGAGTCCACAGGCTAACTGACGTCTGGAGCCACTGGCCAGAGGATGACTCTACTGACAGAAACTCCCCTCTCTGCCTGGGAGGGATAGAAAGTATGCTGTGGAAGCAACGGGCCAACTGCCTGCATGTTGGCCTTTTCTGGAAAGCACAAGTCTCTACTCCGCAATGTCTACTATAAAACACAAGGACTGTGTCTTACTTACCATGTGCTGCCATCCCCATTGCCTCAATTCCAACTCATAGTGACACTATAGAACGGAGTAGAACTGCCCCATAGGGTTTCCAAGGCTGTAATCTTTACAGAAGCAGACTGCCACAGCTTTCTCCCACAGAGTGGCTGGTGGTTTGAACCATTAACCTTTCAGTTAGCAGCAGAGCACTTAACCTGCTGCCATACAATACATAAATTTTGGCTGATGCAAACAGTTAACTGATACAAACATAAAATACAAAATACATAGGTGGCTTTAAAGAACAGAAATTTATTTTTTTACAGTTCAGGAGGCTAGAAGTCCAAATTAAGGGCATGGCTTGAGGGGAGGGTCCTTCCTTGTCTATTTCAGCTTCTAGTAACTGCCAGCAGTCCTTGGCGTTCCAGGGCTTATAGATGCATCTGTCTCTGTTGTCTGTCTTCCTCTTCTCCCTGTATATGTGTCTGTTATCTATTATGCTTTTCTCATCACTCAGAAGTGATTAGGTTTAGGACCCACCCTACTCTGGTATGACCTCATTAACATAAAAATAAACCTATTTCCAAACAGGATCACATCCAAATGTACAGAAGCCTGGACTGCAATACATACTTTTGAGGGACACAATTCAATGCATAACAGACTGTTAAACTCATAATCTCCTTGATGCATTCGCTCAGATATAAGGTGCCACCTCTCTCCCTCCACTTTTTCCTCCACTCAATTCCACTGCCTTGTGTGATTAATTTCTTTCCAGTGATTCAAAAAGGAACACTTAAACATCTAGAATTATTCAACCTGCACCTGTTGATACTGACTCCTTCTGATTTGATTATCTAGTGGTTTTAGGTAGACAACAATACTAGCTGCAAACTTCTTCTAAATAATTTTGTTTCTAATTTGCATTTCACATCTAATTGGATTGCCCAGAACATTCAGATGTTAACAATAATAGTAATACGAGACATTTTTGGGTGCTTCCCTGTGATTTTAAAGGAAATACTTCTAGTACTTCACATTTTAGTTAGCAATAGTTTATTAGTTATATATTCTACCCCATGATAAAATGTGTACCTTCATATCCACAGTGTTTTAAGGATTTTTCTTTTTATTTCAATAGGACAAGAGCACTGAAATTCAAAAATATCTCTTTAGTATCTAATGAGATTAATTTTTTCTTTATTGAGCTATTGATTTGATATAATACATTTTAATATAGTTATTCTTATAATATATCCTGCATGATCATAGTAAATTATGCTTTAATTGTACTGTTAAATCGACTTTGCTAGTACTTTACGTAAGATTTGACATCTATGTTAAAAGGTGAGGCTGGTCTGCAATTTTCTATTATGGGCTGTCTTTTGAGGTTATACTAGCTTCACTAAAAATATTGAGTAGCTTTTAACCATTTTCCGTTCTCTGGAATAATTTATAGAGCATTGGAATTATCTATTCTCTGAAGGCTAGAAATAATTCACCAGTAAGATCATCTAACCCCCAAATTTGGGAAAGTTTAAAAATTTATTTTTTTATTATTGGTCTATTCAAGTTTCATATTTTGCCCAGTTAATAAAGATTTTTGTATTTATTAGCATTTGTTTTATAATCTTTTAAAACTCTTTTATACTTATTCATCCCTTTAGTCAACAAATATTTACTGAGTGTGTTTGAGCCTTGGTGGTGGAGTGGTCAAGAGCTACAGTTGCTAACCAAAAGGTTGGCAGTTCAAATCCACCAGCTGCTCCTTGGGAACCCTATGGGGCAGCTCTACTCTGTCTTATAGGGTTGCTATGAGTCAGAATCAACTTGACGGCAATGGTTTTTTTTGGTGTTTGACTTCATGGATTTCAATTCATAACTGGGTGTCTGCCGTGGGGGCTTACATTTTAGACTTAAGCAGTGTGCCTGGTGCTTTTTTAGCTGCTGGTGATATAGTTGTGAACATGACTGAAAAAGTCCTGTCCTGATACAGCTTAATTCTGATGGAGGAAAACTATAAATGAAGCAAGAAAATAGAGTTTAGACAACGATATGAAGAATACAAAAAGAGGTGATGTGATAGAGACTGGCAAGCATGGTTGCCTTGGACTGAGCATCTCTCAGGAGATGAGAAGGAGCTATCACGGTAAGCACGCCCATGAAGGCCTAGGGGCCAGTCATTCCTGTTGTTATTGTTGTTAGGTACCACTGAGTCTGCTCCAACTCATGGCGACCTTATGTATAACAGAACAAAACATTGCCTGGTCCTACATCATCTTCATGATCATTGGTATATTTGAGTCAATCGTTTTGGCTATTGTGTCAATCCATCTGATTGAGCCTTTCCTTAGTTTTTGCTGACCCTCTACTTTACCAATGATGATGTCCTTTCCTAGTGATTGGTCTTTCCTGAGCATTCCTAGGCTAGTAGAATAGCAAGTGCCAAGGTGCCAAAGCCAGATCAAGATTGGTTAGTTAAAGAGCAAAAGGAAGGGTAGGAAAAAAGGAAGCCAGCTCATGATAACTGAGGTCAAAGAGATAGGTACAGGTGGGATCACAAAAGGACTCATTGGTCATCATAAGGAGGTTGATTTATTCTAAGGCAATGGAAAGATACTGGAGAACCTTATGGAGGGGAGCAACATGAACCAATTTACAAATTTCAAAGATCACTCAGTTACATGCAGTGTAGGCTGAGACAGCAAATCAGACTGGTAGCTAGAAAACTAGTTAGGAAGTTCTGTGGTTGCCCAGGCAAGAAGGGATGGTGGTTGCTAACATGTTGTCATGTGGCTTTTCTCATTTTTGTTTTCGTTGTCTTTTTCCTTTTTGAATGGGTATTCTGGAAGTTTGCACCTGTAGTTGCTTTTGTCTAAGAAACAGCTTTTGGGTTTCTTCACTTACTCTTCTGGTTTTCTCTTTTCACTAATCATTAGTATACTTTTACCTCTATCATTGCTTTCTATCTACTTTATTTATTTTATCGCTGTGCTTTAAGTGAAAGTATACAATTCAAGTTAGTCTCTCATACAAAAAGTTATATGTACATTGATATGTGACCCTCTCCCTATACTGTGACAGCACATTCCTCCTTTCCACCCCGGATTTCCCGTGTCCATTCAACCAGCTCCTGACCCTCTATGCCTTCTCATCTCACCTCTGGACAGAAGCTGCCCATTTAGTCTCACGTATCTGCTTGAGCTAAGAAGCACACTCTTCACAAGTATCATTTTGTGTCTCATAGTCCAGTCTAATCTTTGTCTGAAGACTTGGCCTCAGGAATGGTTTTAGTTCTGGGCTAACACAGTCTGGGGGCCGTGTCTTTCAGGGTCCCTCCAGTCTCAATCTACTTTTCTTTTTGATTTTTGTTGTTATTGCTCTTTTCTGATTCTCATGCCTAGCTCATTTATTTCTTTCTTTAAAAACAAAAACATTTAGAGATTTAAGTACGTCCCATAACCTGATAGACAGAAGAACCTTAATTTCACTGAACATGAGCAGTCTGGGTACTAACAAGGTCACATCAATAACCCAAATTTCACTGGAGTGTAGTTAGACAACAATATGAAGAATACAAAAAGAAGTGATGTGATAGAGACTGGCAAGCATGGTTGCTTTGGACTGAGCATCTCACAGGAGATGAGAAGGAGCTGAGATTATCATGGTAAGCAGGCACATGAAGGCCTGGGGCCAGGCATTCCTGCATTCCTCACATCAACAATTGTTCATTCTGATCCTCTGATGTTTTAGGAGTTCCCCCACAATAAGAAGCAGAACCCGCCTGTTGTTGTTGTTGTCAGTCACCATCAAGTTAATTGTGACGCATGGTAACCTCATGTGTGCAGAGTAAACTTGTTTCATAGGGTTTTCAAGGCTGTGACCTTTCGGAAGTAGGTTTGTCTTCCAAGATGCCTCTGGGTGGGTTTGAACCGCCAACCTTTCAGCTAGTAGTCGAATGCTTAACTATTTGCACCACCCAGCTGCCTAGAACCTGCCTGCCTGCCATATGTAAAATGAAAATCCCAGGTGCTTACCCAGCTTCCCATATGCTAGTACATGGACCCTAGACCCTACATCAGAACCAGTGATAGGAAGAACTGGCGCCTGCCCAGAGCCCTGCTGGAACGGGTGGCCAAAGGGCACAGCCAACACAGTTTCCAGAAGCAGATGGCAAAAGGGCTTGTAGTACCTGCAAGACAATTGCAAAAAAACTCTCATGAGGGAGGGATGACCAAACATGCCAAATGTCCCTAGAAGACTGTTCTCTCCCAAAAGATATGATGAAGTCCTAATCCCCTATACCTGTTAATGTGACCTTGTTCAGAAACAGGGTCTTTGAAGACGTTATCAGTTAATGTGAGGTCATGCCAGAGTAGAGTGAGTCCTAATCCCATCTCAGTGGCATCCTATACAAGAGAAAAGAGAGACAGACAGCGGGAAGGCAGTCAAGTGACCACGGACTCTGCTACAATTGCAAGCAAAGGAATGCCTAGGGCTACCAGAAGCCAGGAGAGACACGCAAGCATCTTGCCTTAAAGTCTTCAGAGAGAACATGGCCCTGCTGACAGCCTGAATTCACACTACTAGCCTCCAGAACTATGAGACAATAAATTTCTGTTGTTTTAAGCCACCTACTTTATGATATAGGCAGTCCTCCTGTTATGAGATCCGTTCCTGACTGTGCCTTTAAGTCGAATCTATAAATCAGTTTAACAGGTGCATACTGTTCTCATTTAGCCTTACTTTAGTGCAAGGAAAGGCTCTAAGCCTTTTCAATGATTTAAAAGCTGCACATGCAGCAAGTGAAGGTGATTGTGATAAAGAATTTGTTGCAAGTAGTGGTGGTTCAACCATTCCAAAGTGAGAGCAAATTTACATAACATTAAAGGGCAAGTAGGAGTTGTCCAAGCCAGAGGTTCATCACCAGGGACTGCCTGTCCTTTGTTACAGCAGCCCCAGGAAACTCATACAAAGACCAACCAAGAGGAGCAAAGAAAACTGACCACTGCACATGGCCACAGGGAGACTCGTGGTTATCGGAAGCTGAGGCACCTCTTTCTGATTGCATCTGTACTTTCTCAATGGATAAGGAAGAAAGGCATTTGGGCGTAAACTGAAAGGGAGACCATCAGCCACTTGGGTGCATTTACAAATTCCCGAACATTTGAAAATTTTTTCTAGCAGTGAATCCTTATAACGTGTGTAGATTTGTTCCAAAGAATATAAGAATAATAGAAAAGCTGGATAAACTGCATCTGACTCTAGAGCTGTGGGGGCAATGGTGGTTCAGTGGTAGAATTCTCACCTTCCACGCTGTAGACCCAGGTTCATTTACTGGCCAGAGCATCTCATGTGCAGCCATAGCCCATCTGTCAGTGGAGGCCTGCATGTTGCTTGATGCTGAGCAGGTTTCAGCAGAGCTTCCAGACTAAGATGAACTAGGAAGAAAGGCCTGGTGGTTTACTTCCAAAAATCAGCCAGTGAAAACTCTAGGGATCACGACAGTCTAACTGGTTGGATCATGGAGATGATGCAGGACTGGGAAGGTTTTTGTTTTATCGTGTATGGGGTTGCCGTGAGTCAGGGCCTGACTCTGTGAAACTAACAGTAACAACACTTCAGAGCTGGTGCTAGGGAAGAGAACCCCTAAATGGCTGGGAAGGCCCCTGGAGGGGCCATTGCATCCCCAGAGTCTGCAGAGGGAGATCCAGGATCACTCAGGTAAACAAGCAGGTAAAGTGGGCTGAGAGGTGATCGTTCAGCAGTACTGTGCACTCCCCACATCCCTCAGCAAGACAGAACTACCCTCCTATTTTCCATGAAGAAAACTGCATTTAATATGTCTGGAAATTGCTTGAATGTCACTGATGTGGATCTCCAATATATTTTTCTATTTTCTCCAAATATCTCAATAATTGCAAAAACTAGTGGAGGCACTTTTGCTTGTACTGAATAAAATGTCTCCTTCCACTCACCCAAGAGTACACATCTTTAGCATTTTCCATCAGGGTCTGTACATCCCTCCGTGGTCTAAACGCTTATCTTTTAAATGTGCTCCTATTCTATGGATGAGTTGGAAGGAACTTAAGTACTTCAGGATTTGAGATAGCCAAACGCAGGCTTTCACTCTTAAAACAACTATACTTTACAGTCTGTCTCAGTTATCTAGTGCTGCTGTAACAGAAATACCACAAGTGGGTGGCTTTAACAAACAGAAATTTGTTTTCTCACAGTTTAGGAGGCTAGAAGTCCGAATTCAGGGAGCCAGCTCTAGGGGTAGTCCTTCTCTGTCAGCTCTGGGGAAAGGTCCTTGTTCCTTGGTTCCTTGGCGGTGGTGTGGCATCCATCTTCCCCCATCTCTGCTTGCTCACTGACTTGTTTACTCTCTTTTATATCTCAAAAGAGATTGATTTAAGACACATCCTACACTAATAGTGCCTCATTAACATAATCCCATTCCCACATGGGATCATAACCACAGGTATAAAAGTTAGGATTTACAACACGTATTTTGGGGGGACATAATTCAATCCATAACACCACCAAAAATGAACCCCAGATCTTAAAAGTCTTCCATTTTAGCCTGTAAGCCCCAGGCAACACTGCTAACCTTGTCATTTGGCTTTCTGATGACTGGCTTTCCCTTTCATAAGAGTAGGACATTCTCCTCACACATGTTCCCTACAATGTGAAGTCTCCACAGCAGAAAACTAATTATAAATTGAGCCTACAAGTTGAGTGCCAAATACTGTACTAGCATACCATTTAAGAAAGGATATTTGACTATTTGACCATAATTTCATTTGCATGTCAATGTTAACATGACATTGTATACCTATGAAGAAACAGACACCATCAGTACATTTTCCAAGAGTGAACTACTGTATTTGATTTTGGATATGAAGCTATACCACCAAGTCTCCTCAAGTGTCTCCTCCACTATCCATGCCTTACATGTTCCTTTGGGTGCCATACTCAGTTCCCTTGATGATGATTTAGTGCCTGATATATGTCAGAGACACTGAGGATACAAAGATGAAATAAGCCTGCTTTGGTCCCTAACCTCAAGAAGCTTATAAAGTATTTGAAGAGTCAGACATGTAAATAGTTCACTGCACAGTCCTATGCTAAGTGCTATGATAAAAATATACATAGGGTGGATAGGAGATCACAAGTGGACCACTTGGCCCTGACTGGGGCCATGAATTCAAGGATTCATCATCCTAAGATGAAACTTGAAGAATGAGTAGAAGTTAGCCAGCCAAAAAGAAGGACAAGGGGGAAAATAAGAACATGGGTGCACTGGCAGAGTCAATAAACTTTCCCCAAATTCTAGACAAGTTCCCTAAGTTCCCCAGCACACACCCTCCTTGAATAGTGCATCTGCCAATGGCTTCCTACTACACCTGGGATAAAATCCAAACTCCCAAACCTGCAAATATGCCTATCTTCTTACCCCTCTATCATGTTCTGCACTCAGATGAAAGGGGTTTTTGTCTTCATCTTTAACCCTCTTTTTTTTTAAATTTTTTCATTGTTGTAATTAAATGAAGTTTACATTTTTTTTTTTACATTCATTGTTATGAGACCCCAACCGCTCATCCCATTCTCCGACAGCACCCTCCTCCCCTCCGCCCCTGATTCCCCATGAACATTAAACCAGCTCCTAACTCTCTCTGCCTTCCCATCACACCTCTGGACAGAAGCCACCTCTTTGGTCCCTTGTATCTAGTTGTCTAAGAGGCACATTCTTCACAAGTATCACTTTATGTCCCACAGTTCAGTCCAATCCCTTTCTGAAGAGTTGGCCTCAGAAACTGTTTAAGTTCTGGGGTGATGGAGAGACCAGGGCCCATGCTTTCCGGGGCACCTCCAGTCTTAGTCAGACCATTAAGTCTAGCCTTCTTACTAGAATCTGAATTCTGCATCCCATCGTTCTACTGCTCCATCAGGGACCCACTGTTGTGTTCCCTGTCAGGACGTTCATTGGTGGTAGCCGGGCACCATCTAGTTCTGGTCTCAGGCTGATGAAGTCTCTGGTTTATGTGGCCCATTCTGTCTCTTGGAACCCCCTTTTTTTAGGAAGACAAAATTAAGTATGCTAATAGCTATGGTAATACAACCAGAATGAACTTTAGAAGCGAGGATGGTGAAACTTCACCTTGCTTACTTTGGACATAATCATCAGGAAAGACCAATTGCAGAAGAAGGACATCATGTTTGGTAAAGTAGAGGGTTAGTGAAAACAAGGGAAACCCTCCATGAGACAGATTGACACAAGAGCCGAAACGATGGAATCAAACATACCAGTGATCATTGTGATGGTGCAGGGCCGGGTAGTGTTTTGTTCTATTATACATAAGGTCATCATGAGTCAGAGCCAACTTGATAGCACCTGTTGTTGTTGTTGTTAGGTGCTGGTGAGTCAGTTCCAACTACTAGCAACCCTGTGTATAACAGAATGAAACACTGCTCAGTCTTGTGTCATCCCCACAACAGTAGGTACGTTTCAGCCCATTGTTACAGCTACCGTGTCAGTCCATCTCATTGAGGGCCTTCCTCTTTTTCGCTCACTTTACCTCTACTTTACAAAGCATGATGTCCTTTTCCAGGGACTTGTCCCTCCCGAAGCGTGTCCAAAGTAAGTGAGACAAAGTTTTATCATCCTCACTTCTAAGGAGCATTTTGGCTGTACTTCTTCCAAAACAGACTTGTTCATACTTCTGGCAGTCCATGGTATATTAAATATTCTTCACCAACACCATAATTCAAATGAGTCAATTCTTCATTGGTCTTCCTTATTCATTGTCCAGCTTTCACATGCATATGAGGTGACTGAAAATACCATGGCTTGGGTCCGGTGTACTTTAGTCATCAAAGTAACATCTTTGCTTTTCAACACTTCAAAGAGGTCTTTTGTAGCAGATTTACCCACACAATATGTCATTTGATTTCTTGACTGCTGCTTCCATGGTCGTTGATTATTGACCCAAGTTAAAATAAAATCCTGGACAACTTCAATATTTTCTCTGATACCATGATACCATTATCATGATGTTGCTTATTGGTCCAGTTGTGAGGGTTTTTGTTTTCTTTACGTTGAAGGCTGTAGTCTTTGATCTTCATCAGTAAGTGCTTCAAGTGCTGAACGCACTGGCAAAACACAAGGCTCCAGGAATTGACGGAATACCAATTGAGATGCTTCAACAAACAGATGTGATGCTGGAAGTGCTCACTCATTTATGCCAAGAAATTTGGAAGACAGCTACCTGGACTTCCGACTAGAAAAAAATCCATATTTGTGCCCATTCCAAAGAAAGACGATGCAATAGAATGTGGAAATTATTGAACAATATCATTAATATCCCACACAAGCAAAATCTTGCTGAATATAATTTTTAAAAGGCTACAGCTATACATCAACAGGGAACTTCCAGAAATTCAAGTCGGATTCAGAAGAGGACATTCAACTATATGGATCATAACAAATTATGGATAACATTTCAAAGAATGGGAATTCCAGAACACTTAATTGTGCTGATGCAGAACATGTGCATAGACCAAGAGGCAGCTGTTTGAACAGAACAAGGGATACTGCATGGTTTAAAATCAGGAAAGGTGTGCATCAGGGTTGTATCCTTTCACCATACTTATTTAATCTGTATGCTGAGCAAATAATTCGAGAAGCTGGACTATATGAAGAAGAATGCAGCATCAGGATTGGAGCAGGACGCATTAACAGCCTGCAATATGCAGATGACACAATCTTGCGACAGCACCTAACAGCAACAAAAATACAACTGTTAATGAATGAATGCTCTTCTATTTAAAAAAAAAAAAAAAAAGAGCTGATGGGAAATTAAATAGTGGGGTGCAGGAAATAACGGGTACTTTCACAGCACGCTCAGCCTTATCACTCCCTTCCCCCTGAAAGCCTGGAAAAAGAGCTACATTTCACTGAAATTAGATACTCAATAAATGTAGGCACCCTCTCTTCCTTGTATGTTTTTGAGTCAACAAACTGCCCTGTCCAGACCTCTCTCCTGAGCTCCACACTCTTGAGTCCAATTTCCCACTCATCATCTCCTCCTGCATTTCCCACAGGCACCTTAAATTCTTCACGTCAGAAATGCAACTCAGTATCTCCCCCACATATACCCCACTCTTAACATCTATGTTTCTCATCTTGGTTAATGACTCCAAAACCCAAGTCAGCAATCCAGAAGACATCAGCAGTTCCGAATTCCTCTCTACCCCTCATATTTCATTGGCTGGCAAGAACTTTCAATTCTCCTCCTACAATCCTCTTAACTCTTCCCCCAACTTGGCATCCTGGTAGTCAGTGTTTTGCTTTGGTCCTTTATCATTTTCACCTGGACAACTGCAATAGCTTCCTCACTGGTACCTGCTGTCCACCCTGGACCCCTCCTTTCTCTTCCCTAAAACAGAGCTTGAGACTAGAACCTGTGAGCAAGTAGTTTATTTGGGAGGTACTCAAGGGAGGAGGGGAGTCTCTGTGTGGTGCAGTTAACACCCTCGTCTGCTACCCAAAAGGTTGGACGATAGAACCCATCCAGAGGTGCCTTGGAAGAAAGGCCTGGTAATCAGCCATTGAAAACCCTATGGAGCACAGTCCTGCTCTGACACACATGGGATCACCTTTCTATACTGGTCACTGAGATTTAACCAGAAGAAGCCTTGATTCACTGGCTCCCATTCCCCATTGTTTAGCAGTAGCCCATGAGGGTGTTGAATCCCTCCATACTTACCAAGTTACACCGCTGGGCAGGCCCTAACTGGAGCCAATGGAACTGGAGAATGCCTAGAACAGAGGGCATAAGGTGTGAGATGCACACCTGAGACAAAAGCCATCAGTGTCAGCTGAGTCAAAGCCACATAGAGTGCACCCACAGCAATGGCTTTCCAGAGGTGAAGGGAGGTGGGACAAAGCAGACCTGCCCAAATTCGTCCACCCTCCAAAATGTCTTTCTATAATATAAATCTGATTATTAATTTGCCTGCTTAACATCGTAGTTCACTGAGGCTTACAACACAACACCCACCCCATTAGAACAGAGTGTAAAGCCATTCACGATCTAGCCACTGCCTCCTTTCTAACGTCCTATCCCAGCTACCCATCCCCACTAATACCCTGGGCTGCAGCCCCATCTAAATACCTGCATCATCCTGAACAAGTCCTGACTCCTCTCATTCCTCTCTAGTCATCCTTCTGTCTTGAATGTTCCTCCTTTCCTCCTCTACCTGGTGAATTTCTACTCATCATCTAAAATTCATCCCAAATACCACTTTTCCTGTAGAACCGTCCTGACCCCTACCATTCTCCCACAAAGTTCCCCTCTTTTGTCCCTATAACAAATAATTACAAGGAAATGTTATAATGGGATATTGTATATAACTTTGTTATTCCACCTAGTAATTTTCTTGGGTTACATACCTGCTTTTCTCCTTACTATCTGATGAAACGCTTGAGAGCAGGAACTACTATGTCTTATTTATTTTCATATTTTCAGTGTCTTAAACAAAGCTTGATCCATAGGTCATTCATCAAATATTTCTTGAAGAATAACAACATGAATTAATCACTTATTATGCACCAGCCTCTTTGCTAAGTATTTAATGCATGTCTCATTAAATGCGTGCAGGATCCAAAAACTTGTTCAAATAAAGTACACTTGAAACTTTTACCAACGTGTGGTCAGACAAAGGGGTTAAATGAACAGGAAGATATAAATAGCTGAATGTTCCATTCCTCTACCACTTACTCCTCTCTGCCATATTTTCTTTTTGTATTTTACCCTTTAAAATATAATCCGGTGAGAGCAACTGCTGTAAATTTTATTAGTTTGAGTCAAAATCACTGGGAACTCAAAAATGGATACTAAATCAGAGTTTCTGAAGTGAAATGTATTGGGAAAGGGTCAATGGAGAAAAAGACAATGAAGAGCAAGAAATAGGTTAAAATATTCCCTGAGAACAATCAAGGAAAACAGCACAAGAGCATCAGATCTTAATGGAGAGAATAGCACTAATCTTGCAGCTGCATAAGAAGGAGTGGCATTAAACATTTATTAATATTACCCATCTTCAGAAACCATTTGGCAAAGAGCCACCTGGTCTGACTCCTGGAGCTATGACACAAACACCTCAGTGCTAGGAGGCTGGCTCCACAGCACAAGAGGCCTTCTAAATGGAATCTCTGTCAGTCAGCACAAAGACTTTTAGCAGTGTTAAATACACCCCAGTAAGGCCCTATATTCCTGTTATGTAGTATCAACATTCAAATGTTAAAATTCTAATTTACTTCCAAATTCTATAAGGTATTAACATATTTAAATTAGATGTTTGTCTCAGGTCATGGGGAAGGGAAGAGAAAGTAAATTAAGAGAGAGAAGACTGCCTGCAAATTGAAAAACTATAGGCTATTTGAAATTTTAAAATATTATTTTTGGTATGTAGCAATATTTTAACATGGTTCTTTTTTATTCCCTTTTAATGCCACCTGAAATTAAAACAAATACACAAAAATAACCCTAAAAATTCTTGGCCTGGACATCCATTCTTCCATCTACCCACCCACCCATCCATCCACATCCATCTACCCAACTATGTATCCATCCATCCAACCATCCACCCAACCACCCACCCACCCATTCATCCATCCATCCATCCATCTATCCACATCCATCCACATTCACCCATCCATCCATCCAATGTAGTAGAGATCTACTGAGAAACGTCTGGGTGCTAGACCTTGTGCTTAAGCACTGCAGACAGAAACAGGAAGACACTTCTTGTCACTGAAGGGCTTAGAGTCAAGTACAACAAATTCTCTTTGAGATATTTCTCTTTTTCCATAGCCAGTCCATAAGATTTATTTATTCAGGTTTTTCTCTCCTTCCTAATCTTAAGTGTACTCTGCATTTATGGCCTCTACTTACTCATCTTTAAATTAATTATTAAGCCACTGAAATCTTATTTCTTCCTCTACTTCCTAATACTGAAACTTCTCTGGCCAAATGCAATGACACAGACAACTGCTAATCTTTAAATCGAATGTCCTTTATGTGGCATTTGACATAGTTGATAACATTCTCAATCAAACTCTTTTTCACTGGAGTTTGTCTGTCTCTCTTTGGCTTTCCAATACTCTCTTGCAGTTTCTTCTCAGGCTCCTCTTCTTCTGCCCGTTTTTCACGATTCCATTCTCAGATCACTTCTCTAAGACCCCTGATAAATTTCATGCATACCCACAGCTTAATCAACCACTATAAGCTGGTGGTGTAGTGGTTAAGAGCTCAGCTGCTAACCAAAAGGTAGGCAGTTTGAATCCACCAGCTGCTCCTTGGAAACCCTATGGACAGTTCTACTCTGTCCTATAGGGTTACTATGAGTTGGAATCGACTCAAAGGCAACAGGTTTGTTTTGTTCTGTTTTGTTTTTTGGTATAAGCTGGTGGCTTCCAGACCTCCCTCTCTAATTAAGGTTTCTTCCCTTAATATTGTTGTTAGAATAATGTTACTGTTCTGTACAACAGAGTGAAATGTTGCCAGGTCCTGCATCATCTTCACAATCGCTGGTGTGCTTGAGTCCATTGTGGCTGTCATTGTGTATTCCAACCTAGGGGGCCTCATCTTCCAGCACTATATCAGACAATATTCTGTTGTGATCTATATGGTTTTCACTGGCTAATTTTCAAAAGTAGATTACTGGACCTTTCTTCCTAGTCTGTCTTAGTCTAGAAGCTCTGCTGAAACCTGTCCACTGTGGGCGACCCTGCTGGTATTTGAAATACCTATAGCATTGCTTCTAGCATCATAGCAACATGCAAGCCTCCAAAGTACGACAAACTGACAGATAGGTGGTGGTCTTTCCTTAATACCAGTCCCGTATTCCAATTTTTGTATCTATACTGAGAAGTCTCATAGACATCTCCAAAGTAATATACCTAGAACCAGAAGCATCTTTCCCTCTACATATCTGTTTTGCCTCTTCTATTCCTTATCTAGGTGAATGGCAGTCTCATCCAATTGAATTACACTTGTGAGAAATTTGGAAGTCATCACCGATTTGTATCTATGCTCACATCCAGACCCTCAACAATGTATTAGTCAGCAAGCCCTGTCTATTCTATATCTTTACCTATCCCTCTCCCAACTTCATCACCAAAGTGTTACTGCATGCTTTCATAATTTCTCTCTTGGATTATCTCAGAAGTCTCTTTTTTACTCCATCCATTCCAGATCAACCTTTAAAATACAAATCTGATCTTATATTACTCTTGCTTAAAACCAAAGCTTCAAACTGCCTTTCCATCTTCTTCAATATAACACCCAATATCAATTCTTTCTACTCTCTAGTCATACTTTTTATTATGATAATATTCTGAACTAATTATAGTTCCCCCACAAAGCCATGGTTTCCCATATCTCTTTGCCTTTGCACATGTTCTGACTGGATGATTTTCCTCCTTTCTTTACCTAGCTAAAGCCTACACATTCACTCAAAGACTACTGATTTGTCCAAACTCAGTACAAAAGGAAGTTTTTGATGACCTCTCCACAAGCAGGGTTAGGACTTCTCTACGTTATAATAATAAAAATAACAACAAGAACAGCAAAAAATCACTAACATTTACTTGGGGGTGACCAGTCAGAGTTGTTCTCAAACCTAAATGTGCATAAGAATCACCTGGGAAGGTGTTAGAATGTCGATCTCCAGGACCCATTCCAATATTCAGATTCATAAGATTTGGGATTAGGCTCAAGAATATACATTTTTAACAATGTACTCTATGTGATTCAGTTGATCAGAGAACCATATTTTGAAAAACACTGAACTACCAGCTCCCTTCCAAACCACTCAATACACCAGACAAATCTTCATAAAATAGTTTTTATAATTGTAAAACATCAAACACCTGGCACCAAATATGATTATGTATTTCACACATACCTTTCAACTACTTTAAACCTAGTGAGGTAGGCATTATCTACAGATAAAGAAACAAAGTTATAGAGGTTTAACTTGATCAAGTTCACATGTAGGAAAGAGTATTTAAACTTGGGCCTCTTTCTACAATACCTGCTAGAAAAATATCAGTAATCAAAAACTCCAGCGGTATTCCATGACAGTCAATTAAATCAAGTTAAAACACTTAGCTTTGAACTGTGTCCCCCAAAAGATATGCTAACATCCTACCTCCCACTATCTGTGAGTGCAAACTTGTTTAGAAATAGGGTCTTTCAAGATGTTACGAGTTAAGTTAGCAAGAGGTCATATCAGAGTAGGGTGGGTCCTATTCAATATAAGTAGTGTCCTTATAAAAGAGAAAAAGAGACACAGAGAGACATACAGAGGGAAGATGGTCATGTGATGATGGAGGCAGAGTCTGTAGGAGGTAGAGCTATAAGCCAAGTAAAAAAGCAAATGCTTATATGATAAACTGCTACTAATCATAAATTCAAAAACTTAGAATAGAAAGACAAACAAAAAGACGTGAAACAAGAAATCTCCTGAATTCAAAAAAGAAAATGAAGCAAAATGAAATAAAAAATCTGAGAAACAAAGATTAATTACAAGGTTCAAAAGAAAGACCATGAATAATTGAATATACAGTAAGAAGCATAGAGGAGAGAAATAAAAACTGCCCAAAATTAAATGAAAATTAACCAAAAAAATGATAAAAGAATCAGAGAGAAAGATATATATATATATATATTAGACAAGGAGATCCAACATTCATATAATTTGAGCCACTGAAGAAGGAAAGTAAACTAATAGAACTAATATTTAATAGTACAATTCAAGAAAACTTTGCTGAAACACAAGAATACCTAAGTATATACATTAAGTTAGCCCCTGATGTACCTGGAAAAACTGACCCAGAAGAGTTAGCTGCAAGACATAACCTAAAACTATGAAAGTTTACAGATTAAAAAAAAAAATTCATGGTAATCACAAAGAAAGTTAACAAACATACTCATAAAAATAAAGAGGAAAAACATAAAGTCTCAGCAAAAACAAAACCTACAAAAAC
>NW_004444104.1:2484829-2486423 GCF_000243295.1 Trichechus manatus latirostris
AAGGAAAAAAAATCTATTACATGGAAACTGAATAATACCCAGCTTACACATCACTGGGTAATAGAAGAAATCAGAAATTGAATCAAAAAATTCCTAGAAACAAATGAGAATGAAAACACATCATACCAAAACCTTTGGGACACAGCAAAGGCAGTCCTCAGAGGACAATTTATACCAGTAGATACACACATCAAAAAAGAAGAAAGGGACAAAATCAAAATATTAACTACAGAACTCAAACAAATAGAAAGAGAACAGCAAAAAAAGCCCACAACCACCGTAAGAAAGGAAATAATAAAGATCAGAGCAGAAATAAATGAAATAAAGAACAGAAAAACAATAGAAAGAATCAACAAAACCAAAAGTTGGTTGTTTGAAAGAATCAACAAAATCGACAAACCATTGGCCAGACTGATAAAAGAAAAACAGGACAGGACGCAAATAACCCAAATAAGAAATGACATGGGTGACATTACAACAGACCCAACAGAAATAAAAAGGATCATAACGGAATATTATGAAAAACTATACTCCTACAAATTTGAAAACCTAGAGGAAATGGATAAATTTCTAGAATCACACTATCTACCCAAACTACAACAAATAGATGTTGAAAATCTGAACAGACCCATAATAAGAGAAGAGATTGAAAAGGTAATAAAAAAAATTCCCAACAAAAAAAAGTCCTGGCCCAGACGGCTTCACTGGAAAATTCTACAAAACATTCACAGAAGAGCTTGTACCAGTACTACTCAAGCTATTTCAGAGCACAGAATAGGAAGCAACACTTCCTAATTCATTCTATGAAGCCAGCATAACGCTGATACCAAAACCAGGAAAAGATGCCACAAAAAAAGAAAATTATAGACCAATATCTCTCATGAATATAGATGAAAAAATTATCAACAAAATTCTAGCCAATAGAATTCAGCACCATATCAAGAAAAATAATACACCACGACCAAGTAGGATTCATACCAGGTACGCAAGGATGGTTCAACATTAGAAAATCAATCAACGTAATCCACCACATAAACAAAAGGAAAGAATCACGTGATCATCTCAATTGACACAGAAAAGGCATTTGGCAAAGTCCAACACCCATTCCTGATAAAAACTCTCAATAAAATAGGTATAGAAGGGAAATTTCTCAACATAACAAAGAGCATCTATGCAAAACCAATGGCCAACGTCATTCTTAATTGAGAGAGGCTGAAAACATTCCCATTCCCCTTGAAAACAGTAATGAGACAAGGATGCCCTTTATCACTATTCCTATTTAACATTGTGCTGGAAGTTCTAGATAAAGCATAAGGCAAGAAAAAGAAATAAAGGGCATCCAAATTGGTAATGAAGAAGTTAAACTGTCCATGTTTGCAGATTATATGATACCATATATAGAAAACCCTAAAGACTCCACAAGAAATCTACGGGAACTAATAGAAAGATTCAGCAGAGTAGCAGGATACAAGATAAACACACAAAAATCAGTTGGATTCCTACACACCAATAAAGAGAAAGATGAAAAGGAAATCAGGAAAACAATACCATTTATAATAGCCCCTAAAAAGATAAAATACTTAGGAATAAATCT
>NW_004444104.1:2486523-2546978 GCF_000243295.1 Trichechus manatus latirostris
TTGTTAACCATTGTCATAGGGCAACATGTGTACTGTTAAATTGGAAACTATTTTGTTCTGTAAGCCTTCATCTAAAGTGAGAATAGCAGCACAATTGGAAGAGCATAGTCGATGTCACTGAAATGTGAATGTAGAAATTTTTGAAATGGTGTGTCTTTGGCTATGTATATTTGCACCAAAAAAAAAAAGGTCGAGAAGGGAGAGGGTTGACATGTTGTGGGGTTGTTAACCAATGTCATAAAACAGTATGTGTACTACTGTTTCATGAGAAACTATTTGTTCAGTAAGCCTTCACCTGAAGTACAATTAAAAAAAAAAAAAACCTACTGTGCCTCCAGGCAAAAACTCAAGTCACAAAAGAGGCAGAACTATAAGCCACGAAAAAAATAAATGCTGATATGATAAACTACCATTAATCATAAATACATTGTTAATGTATAAAAACCCTACTGATTTTTGTGTTGACCTTGTACCCTGCCACTTTGCTAAATTCACTTATTAGTTCCAACAGCTTTCTTGTGGATTCTTTCGGTTGTTCTATGCATAGAATTATGTTATCTGTGAAAAGGGATGGTTTTACTTCCTCCTTCCTGATTTGAATACTTTTTTCTTCCCCTAGCCTAAATGCTCCGTCGTTTAGGACTTTCAGAATGGTAATTGGATAGTAGTGGTGAGAGTGGGCATCGCTGTCATGTTTCTGATTTTAATGGGAACATTCTCAGTCTTTCCTCATGGAGTATGATGTTATTTGTAGAGTTTTCATAGAGTCTATCATATTGATGAATTTCCCTGATATTCCTATCTTGTTGTCATGTGAGGTGATTTTCCTATGTGTTGTAAATCCTACCTCTATGATGTTACTGAGGCAGGATTAGAGGCAGTTATGTTAATAAGGTAGGAACTCAATCTACAAGATTAGGTTGTATCTTGAGTCAATCTCTTTTGAGATATAAGAGAAATAAGCAGAGAGACAGGGGATCTCATGCCACCAAGAAAACAGCACCTGGAGTGGAATACGTCCTTTGAACCCAGGGTCCCTGTGCTGAGAAGCTCCTAGAGCAGGGAAAGATTGATGACAAGGACTTTCCCCCAGAGCCAACAGAGAGAGAAAGCCTTCCCCTGGATCTGGCACCCTAAATTTGGACTTTTGGCCTCCTAAACTGTGAGAGAATAAACTTCTGTTAAGCCATCTGTCTTAGTATAAACTTCTGTTAAGCCATCTGTCTTAGTCATCTAGTGCTGCTATAACAGAAATACCACAAGTGGACAGCTTCAACAAAGAGAAATTTATTCTCTCACAGTTTAGCAGGTTACAAGTCCAAATTCAGGGCATCACCTCCAGGGGAAGGCTTTCTCTGTCGGCTCTGGAGGAAGATCCATTTCATCAGTCTTCTCTTGTTCTGGGAACATCTCAGCACAGGAACCTCAGGTCCAAAGGATGCGCTCTGCTCCCGGCACTGCTTTCTTGGTGGTATGAGGTCCCCAACTCTCTGCTTGCTTCCCTTTCATCTCTTGTAAGAGGTGGTGCAGGCCACACCCCAGGGAAACTCCCTTTACACTGGATCAGGGATGTGAGCTGGGTAACGGTGGTGTTACAATCCCACCCTAATCCTCTTTAACATAAAATTACAATCACAAAATGGAGGACAACCACACAATACTGGGAAGCATGGCCCAGCCAAATAGATACACACATTTTTGGGGGGACATAATTCAATCCTTGACACCATCTGCTTGTGGTATTTCTATTATAGCAGCACTAGATAACTAAGACACAGGAGATGTCTTAATCTCACCCTCATTTTCAATGACAGTTTTGCTGGGTATAATATTATTGGCTGACAGGTCTTTTATTTCAGCAGTTTAAAACAGTCATCCTACTACCTTCTTGCCTGCATAGTTTCTGAAGAGAAACTGGCACTTAATCTTATTGAGGACCCTTGTATGTGATACTTCACTTCTCTAGTGCTGCTCTCAAAATTTTCTCTTTGTCCTTGGTTTTCAAGGATTTGATTATGATATTCCTTATTGTGGTTCTTTTAGGATTTATCCTATTTGGAGTTTGCTGAGCTTCTTGGATATGAATGTTTGCATCTTTCATCATATTTGGGAAGTTTCTGCCATTATTCAAAAATTCTTTCTGGGTCTCTCTCTTCTCCTTCTGGAACTCCCATAATGTGTATATTATTTCTCTTGATAGTGTCCCACATATCCCTTAGGCTTTGTTCATTTTTCTTCACTTTTTTTTTTGTTTGCTCCTCCAACTGAACAATCTCAATGGCCCTGTCTTGAAGTTCACTGATCCTCTCTTCTGTCATTTCAATTTTCATTTCTGTTGTTGTACTTTAAGCTCCAGTATTTTTGTTTTTTTAAATTTCTACCTTTATTGAAATCGTTTTGTTCTTTTGTTTTCTTGATCTCCTTTAGATCTCTGTGCTTTATTTCTTTGACCATACTTAATTTACTTTGAAGTCTTTGTAATGCAATCCCATTATATGTCTTTCCTCAGAGACAGTTTCTATCACCTTACTTTGGTCATTTGCACAAGCCATCCTTTCTGTTTCTTCATATGCTTTGTAATTTTTGTCTTCAGGACATTAGCTATTTTTCTTTGATAAATCAGGAGATTGGATTCTTCTCCTTCTCTAGATCTTCTTCCTCTTTATTATTGTTTTATATTATTGATGGTTGTAGCTCTCTGATTCTACTCTAGCCTCCCTCTCTAGATGCACTTGCTGTTATTCCTTCCCTACTATTCTCCCTGCCCAGGGGCATAAGCTGTCACTGTTTCACCTCTAGTTTCCCTAAGTGGGGGTACTAGTCTAGTCACGATAGCATTGAACTCTGTGACCTGTGGTACTTGTTATGGTCGCCTTCCATCCAACTATTGGGAACACTGACTATACTACTCCAGCACCAGACTCCCCCAAGAGATGCCAGCTATGTCCCTCCAGCACCTGCCCCCTGCTGGGATTACTGGCTGTTTCTGACTGCTCACCACATACCTCCCTCCCTGTGAGGGGCGGCCATACAACTGATACTAGCTCTCTCCTCCCTCCAGGAGCTGCAGCTGTCACAGACATGCCACAAGACTCCTCTCTCAGGAGCACTGGCTGCACTACACCAGCCTCAGAATACCACCTTGGAAACAATAGTTGTTGCCGATTTACCACGTCCTGTTTATGAACACCAATCCATGCTACGCTCACCTCATTGTTACTTCCTGGTATTCACAAGAACGCCCAACCAAGCAGTACTCGCTGTCATGGATTGAACTGTCTCCCCCAAAATATGTCAACTTGGCTAGGTCATGATTCCCAGTATTGTATCACTGTCTACCATTTTGTCATTTGATGTGATTTCCCTGTGCGTTATAAATTCTATCACGATGATGTAGTAAGATGGATCAGCGGCAGTTATATTGATGAGGTCTACAAGATTAGTGTCTTAAGCCAATCTCTTCTGAGATATAAAAGAGGGAAGCAAGCAGACAGACATGGGAACCTCATACCACCATGAAAGCAGTGCCGGGAGCAGAGCGCATCCTTTGGACCTGAGGTTCCTGCACAGAGAAGCTCCCAGACCAAGGGAAGATTGATGACACGGACCTTCATCCAGAGCTGACAGAGAAAGCATTCGCCTGGAGCTGACGCCGTGAATTTGGACATGTAGCCTATTGGACTGTGAGAGAATAAACTTCTCTTTTTGCAGTCATCCACTTGTGGTGTTTCTGTTATAGCAGCACTAGATGACTAAGACACCCACCTAGCTGCACTGTCCCAAGTCTGTTTGCTCAGGTGTCTTGGCCTGAACTGCGTCAACTTCAGCTGAGTCAGGGCTGACTATTCATGTACTGTGGCCTGCAATGCTTCCTGGGTTAGCTGTCAGGCAGCTGTTGGGAGTTTCCCAGGCTTTCCTACGCTGTGCTGGAAGGGGTGGGGGTAGCAGCACTCCAGATGTTATACTCAGGAGATCTGCTTTTGGCTTTGGCGCCACTAGGAAGTAGGCAAATCCTGTGGCCACTGGCTGGGTCCCAGAGGCTGCTGCGCAGGTCTCCTTATAGCAGGGTGGGTCCCAGCAGCTGCTAACATTGGTTCCACGGTTGCTGGGTGAGTCCCGGGGGCTGTTAGGCAGCTGCCACAGCTGGGTTACTAGGTGGTCCTGAGCCTCCCTCTTCTGCACTGGGAAAGGGGAGGGTGGAGGCCCCTCAAACTGTGCACCCTGGAGACCTTCTTATGACCTTGGATCCAAGGCACTGGAGCACTGTGCTCCCACCGACAGTGTGGGTTGGCCAGTGAGGAGAGGGGTGGAGGCCCCCTTACACCATTTTCCCCTGGAGGTCTGCTTCTGGTTTTGGAGCAGGAGATTAGGAAGGTCCTTCCCGTGCCAGAGAACTGTGCACTCAGTGACAACCTGCTGTGTTCTCTGGACCCCTTTTACAGAGCTGCTGGTTCTAGCTTTTTGACTCAATCTGCATTCAGTGTATCTGTTATTTTCCTGGGGCTGCCTTCTCAGTCTTCCAGCCCCTGGCCTGGGTGTTTATAAATTACAGTTCACATTGTTCTCCCAGTGTTGCACTTTCCTGGGACATGAAACCTCAAGCCGGCACTGCTGCACCCTCCCTCAGCCCTTTCCCAGGGCCGTTTGTTCTGGCTTTCTGGCCCCCAGCTTGGGCAGTCAAACTGTGGTCCACACGATTCTACCTGGATTGCACTTTCCTGGGGCTCCCAGGACTCAAACCTGTGCCGTGCCTTCACAGTTCTCTCCCAGGCCTGCCTGGTCTCAGTACACACAGTGCCCACCTTGCCACTCTGTCCCAGGGCTGTTTATTCAGTATCTCTGTCTCAGTCTGTTTCCTCCATGCTGCTCCCAGCCTGGGCTCCCTGCTCAGGGTATCTGTTGCTGCCAGCCCAAGATGGCCACGCTGAGTCAGGATAGTGGGTAGGGTGCAAACAGTGGGAGAACTTCTGCTTTCCCACCATCTGTGTTTTTCCTTTGTTGCTTTTTTAAATATTATTTTATTGTGTTTTTGGTGAAGGTTTACACAGCAGTTTAGGTTCCCGTCCAACAATTTCTACACAAGTTGTTCAGTGACATTGGTTACAATCTATCTTTTTCTTAATTCAGTGTTCACTTTAGTTTTCCAACCCTTCAGTTCATGTCCTGAGCTCCAAAGTATGGTTTCCATCTATTTTTACTTGTTGTCGTCCTAGCATTGTTGGGAGGGAACATGAGGGTGAGACTGGTTATGCCTCAATCTTGTCCCCATCTAATTTTGAGACTACATTTTGTACATTAAAGAGTTTACATTAGGGTTCACTTTTTGTGTTTTGGGTGTCTATGGGTTTTGATAAATGCATAATGTCCTGTGTCCACTATTAAAGTATCATACAAAATAGTTTCGCTGCCCTTAAAATGCCCTGTGCTCCACCAATTTATCCTTTCCCCCTCCCCCAGACCCCTGATATTTTCAGTCTCTATAGTTTGGCTTTTTCAGAATGTCAGATAGTTGGAATTATACAGTATGTAGATTTTTCAGATAGGCTTCTTTTATTTAGCAATATTCATTTAAGGTTCATCCATGTCTTTTTGTAGCTTGATGGTGCATTTTTTTTTATCATCATAAAATACTCCACTGTGTAAATATACTTACAGTTTATCCATTCACCCTTATTGAAGGGCGATTTTAACTTTCCTTCCAATTTCAGCAATGATGAATAAAACTGCTAGAAACATCTGTGGGCAGGTTTTGTAAGGACATAGTTTCTCTTTCAGTAAATATCTAGGAGTGTTATTGTTAACTTGTATGGGAAGACTATGTTGAGCTTTTTAAGAAAACTGCCAGACTGCCTTCCAAAGTTGACTGTACCATTTTGCATTCCTACCAGAAATGAGCATTCCTGTTGCTCCACATCCTTGCCAGCAACTGGTGTTGCCAGTGTTTTGGATTTTAGCCATTGTAATAGAGGTATGTTGTTGTTAGCTGCCATCAAGTTGGCCTCCGACTCGTGTAGTGGTATCTTAGTGTTGTTTTAATTCTCAGTTCTCGAATGACATATGATGTTGAGCATCTTTTCATGTTTATTTGCCATTTGTAAATCTTCTTTGGTGAGCTGTCTGTTCATATCTTTTGCCCATTTTGTTGTCTGGTTTCTTATTGTTGAGTTTTGTGTGTGTGTGTGTGTTTTAATATTTTGGATACAAGGCCTTTATCAGTTATGTGTTTTGCAACTATTTTCTCCCCTTGTGTGGCTTTTCTTTTCATTCCATTATGTGTCTTTTGCAGAGAAGTTTTTAATTTTAATGAAGTTAAACTTGTCATTTTTTTTTTTTCTTTCATGGATCATGCTTTTGGTATTGTATCTAATATTCACTGACAAACCCAACATCACCTATTTTATCTTCTAGAAGCTATATAGGTTTGCATTTTACATTTAGGTCTATAATCCATTTTCAGTTAATTTTTGTGAAAGATGTCAGGTCTGTGTCTAAATTTTATTTTTTTCCATGTGACTCTCCAGTTGTTCCAGCACCATGTGTTGAAAAGACTATCCTTTATTAAACTGCCTTTGCTCCTTTGTCAAAGATCAGTTGATTATATTCGTGTGGGTCTATTGCTGGGCTCTCTATGCTGTTCCATCATCTATTTGTATGTTCTTTCACCAGTACCACACTGTCTTGTTATAGTAAGTCTTGCAGTCGGATAGTGGCAGTCTTCTGACTTTGTTCTTCTTCAGTACTGTGTTGGCTACTCCAGGTCTTTTGCCTTTCCACATAAACCTTAGAATCAGTTTGTCAACATCCACAAAATAACCTGCTGATTTTGATTTAGATAGTGTTGCACCTATAGATCAAGTTGGGAAGAACTGACACCTGGATAATATTAAGTCTTCTTATCCATGCAGAAGGGCCTGGCAATCTACCTCTGAAAAATCAGTCACTAAAAACACTACAGAGCACAGTTCTACTCTGACACAAATGAAGTCACGGTAAGTTGGAATTAACCCAATGGCAACTGGTTTGGTGTTTCCCTTATCCATAAACCTGAAATCGCTCTCCATTTACTTAGACCTTAGAGTTCTTTCATTAGTTTTATAGTTTTCCTCATATAGATCTTATACACATTTGGTCAGATTTAGACCTAAGTATTTATTTTTTGTGCTAATGTAAGTGGTAGAGTGTTTTTAATTTCAAATTCCAATTTTTCATTGTTGGTATGTAGAAAAGTAATTGACTTTCATAATATTAGTCTTGTATCCTGAAACCTGACTATAATCACTTATTAGTTCCAGAAAGTTTTTTGTTGATTCTTTGGGATTTTCTACATAATCATATCAACCACAAAGACATTTTTATTTCTTTCTTTTCAATCTGTATACCTTTTATTTCCTTATCTAGTCTTACCGCATTATTTAGGAATTCCAGTACAATGCTGAATAGGAGTGGTGAAAACATCTAGTTTCTCACCAGTAAGTATGATAGCTGTAGGTTTTTTTGTAGACATTCTTAATTATCAAGTTTCCCTCTATTCCTCATCTTGCTGAGAGTTTTTATCATGAATGAGTGTTGAATTTTGTCAAATGCTTTTTCTGCATTTATTGATATGATCATATATATTCTTTAGCCTATTGATGTGATGAATTACATTAATTTTCAAATGCTGAACCAGCCTTACATACCTGGGATAAATTACACTTGGTCACAGTATAAAATTTGTTTTATACATTTGCTAATCTTTTGTTGAGAATTTTTGCATCTATGTTAGTAAGAAATATTGGTCTGTAATCTTCCCTCCTAGTAATGTCTGTCTGGTTTTGGTATGGACTTGGTTATACTATAGTAACAAAGAGCCCAAAATCTCTGTAGCTTAACACAAAAGTTTATTTCTCACTGGCACTCGTATAAAATGTTTCACAAGTATGATGCGCCCCGTTGTATTACGCTTTGGACAACAGTAATTCTGCATTCCTTTAGAGATGCTTACTGATCATGGTAGATAGTTTAGGGTAGTGTTTTTCAGTGTGTGTCTCTCTGACCATTTGCACCAGAATCTCTAAAATATTGTTAAATGCAAGCACTTTATTGCTATATAAGTGTTTTTTTTTTTAATATCCCAGAGTCTCAGTCTATATTTACCAAATCAGAAAGCTAAAGACTAAAGCTTTAGAGCCTACTAAGTAGCTTCTGAAAGTTGCTTTCAGTTATATATTCCACTATTATATAAAAGTTGCTGTGCAAAAAAATATTTTACTTCCCTAGAAAATTACTAGTATAGCACTGTTTTTATTACAAAAATGGCAAAAATTAGTGTTCATTTTCTTGTAAAATGAGAAATACAATGGTGTATATATTCTTTTTGAGATAATTAATCATTATAGATTACTGGCTATCTTTTTCTATGTATAGCCTGCTAAAGCTTAAATACAGTCATACATATTTTTAAATATCAGCTCAACACTTCACTTTAATTAATCAAGTTATGCTAACGCCAACTGGACTGCTACATGGAAAAGCCAATGAAACAGCTAAAATTTAGCTAATGAGAATAGATCCATGTCACTGATAAAGTCTGCAACTGCTCTATACAGTTTTGCAGAAAATCACCATTTCATCCAATTTAGAATGCCAACTGGAAATTTTTCAGTATTCTAAAGCTGAACTGCAAAAAAAATTTTCAAGAAAAGCTAGACTAACAAGACCACCCCTGTCCTGCCACCTTAGCAAACAAATTAAAAACAAAAAATAGACTTCTCTTTGTCTTTTACTTAAGATTCCCTAAGTTATTTCTATCTTACCTAACTATATAACATCTGTTTAAAACATCCCCAAATAAAGTTATACTCTTCACTGCCAGCCATTTTCCTCCTTTTGGACAGAAATTTTATCTTAAAAATATATACTCACCTGACCTGTCTTCAAATCTGTAAGTTGGCAAGGCCACAATAAAATTATGATTGTAACATCAAGAAGTGACAGGTGTAAAAGGTAAATCCGATTAGTTTTAATTAATTATATATGCTGAAATTTTTACCCCACTATGCCTATTTTAATTATTCTGGAAGTTTTTTTGTTAATAGGTATTAAATATAAACATCCATCTTTTGGAACATGAGCTGTGCAAACCTTATATACTATTACGGTTACTGTAATGTAATATGCAGGTCCATTTGCTTACATGAAAACGAAACAAAACTTCATTCCATTTGCTTTTTCAAGAAAAGAAAATTCAAAGTAAAACATGGATATTTAATTACCTTTAAATAATATATGAAATAATTTACGTTATACATTCCCAAACACACTACAATTTTATAAGACATACACACAATCTGCTTTTTGCCAATATATATACCCTATAGGTTACTTAGGATGTTAACTGATTTCTCAGTCTATGTGTGAGCAAATAAACATACATATACATGTCTCAAGTTGAAGATTAAGACAGTAAACCAAAGAGTTAAATACAAAAACTCCGCAATGGAAGATTCCAAAACCGAAATCAGTGACTGGAACCAAGTAACAAGGCACAAAAGCTTCCCTTTGTTGCCACAGAGATTAAAACTGTCCTCTCCCAATGCTTAAATATGGAAATAGGCTTGGCTAAATTGCAAACTATAATTTACAGTGCATTTTTCTTATTCAATACTGTGCTACAGAAAAGCATTGGAAAACTAAACAGGATTAGATAAATTCTCATACAGTAAAGCTTTTTCCATTTGAAAAAAAATTTATGTTCAAAACTAATAGATATAGGTGTCATAAGAGTGTGAGAGATCCTATGCAGATTTCCTAGTACCCTTGAATTGTACCTTGTGCCAGAATTATACCTTGGGCCACCCATATCAATTAAATTTCACTTTCAATACCAGCTGAATGGTACTGTCAACTGCAAGTGATTGGTTTTTTTCTTTTTTTGTTATTTAAAGATACGTACCACTACACAGAATAAACAGTTAAAATGGCATGGCAAAATGAAACCCTTCCCAAGGTTTAAACTGCTTTTGTTAAACATTAACTTTATATTAGGCTCTCCTTAATTTTCCTTTCTTTTTTTTTTTTCCCCTCCCTCTTCTATAGTTAACAGAGAAGAAAAAATGTTCCACATAGAAATGACTGCTTTTTTTAACCAGAAGTGTTTGGATAAACTCAAAGTTAGACAGTCACTGAGAGATAAAGCAGTTTGTTTTCACATATGTACTATTCCTTGTTTCTAAGAACATATTAGAGCTTTATCTCTTTAAATTTACATATTTATCAAAGGAATAAAGCCAACATAAAATTAAAATTGACAGAACGTAGTAATCCGTATATAAAAGACAGTCAAATATGTGATAAATGTTTACAAAATCAATAACCTACCTATGCTGTAAAGAATAAGGAATCAAATTAGCACTAAACAAATTGTAATTAGAAGAAAACCTTTTGTTTTTGACTGATTTTGAATATGGAGGTGGACCAACTAAACATGAACTAAATAGGGTACTTCAGCAACTGTTTATACAGGAGTGTTTTTCTTATTACAGCATGCAATTCCTGCAGTAATGAGAACACAATTCTTTACAAATAAAACAAGGCTGACCAAAACGAAAAGAAAACAAAAAAATTTTGCTTCAGGTTATAAAACTTAAAGGTAAAGAATGAGCTGAAAATTTATTTTAAGGCCTTCTTAGAAATATTTTTCATGGTACTTCAACATTAAACATCACTAACTGGCAAAATATATGTATGTATTCATAGTTACATTACATAATCCAAAGTACACACCATGTCAATTATTAAGTAAAGGCCCATTTTGTCAAGTTTTGTTTTCTTGCAATTAAGTTATACTTAAAGAAGGTTATTCATGTTTGGCTGTAATTAACACATAAATCTACAGAAATGTCAATTCACTAGTGTACAGTGCAAATTGTGTTTTCAGTAAACTCCCCGAATACCACTCATTTCTTACAGAACTGAATGTCATTCCTTGCTAAAAATGCAATTAAACTGATTTGTTTCTCTCCCAAGAGCAGTTATTATTCTTTCTTCAACTATTAACCTACTGTTAAACCACACGATCATTAGTAGAAAAATCCCTTTTTGGTCATGCAGCACAGACCACCCTCACAATAATCCAGTTCTTGCACTACAGCCAGTCCAGAAAATATCCAAAGAGTCTAGCAAGTCATTCTTGCCACGCCATACTCTAAGCTGACAACAGCAGGTTCTGACTTGGAAAACGCTTCCGCATAGTCACTGTAACGATTATCTGCTGAATTGCTGCCCTCTATAGTTCGAAGAGCATCATTCACAGGGAGCTCCTTAAAACACAAGGAGGTTTTGAGACTAGGTGATTCAGGATGAACTGAATGTAACAATTCCTTGGTGGGGACGCCATCTGTTTCCTTATTTTTGCGCTGCTTAATTTTCTAAAACAAATCCAAATTTGAAAGAAATTACTAATTGCACATACTACATGGTCAGTATATGTAACTCGAAAAAATAAAATCTGCTTTTGGAAATGTTTTGTGTACAATGCAAAATGACACCATAATAAAATCTAGTACAGATGAATAAGATATGGGTGCGAATTCTTATCGTTTCCAAATCTTATAACTAAAAATATGTTTTCACGTTAAAAAAACAAAAATCAATCCAGCCAGACTTGTCCAGGGAAGGTCACTAGGCTTTCACATTTGAAAAGGGCATTATGTTACCCAGAAAGTATGACAAGTATTTTACAATAAAGAAATTTCATGAGACATTCACTTTGAAATCACAACTGTATGGTATATCAATCACAAACTAATTTAACTACAGGTCTCATTGACTATAAGGAGCTTTTTCTTACTTGGTTTCCCTTTAGTGGTTGGCTAAGTGAACACAGGCTTTAAAACAAGAGAACTTTTTTTTTCCCCAAAGAGCAGAGATTGTAAAAGTGTTCTTTGGCTGAGGCTCATGTTCTCCAAACCCCTGGACTGATCTCCAGACTATCTGCACTACCCATATCTTGGACTTGCCTCTGTTTCAAAAGATCCTCCTACAATTTACTCAGGCAGTCTCTTAGATAAATTACTTCCGTATCTAAGAGAAGGCTAAGGAACACGCCTGCCTGAAAGGTAAACAAGAAAAGTTTTTTTTACCTCTAACAACTATCTAGGATTTTTTAAATATATATGTACTAACTGATACCCTTTTGTTACATATGACAGCAAAGAAAAGATTATAGCAAAAACCTTAAGGTGGGGAGGGATTTCTTAAACAAGACACAACAAAAGCATAATACAAAGACTGGTCAGTTTGACTACACGAAAATTTAAAATGTCCATATAAAACATACCATAAATAAAGTGGAAAAGACAGGTGTGACGAGACAAAGTCATTTGTAATATATATGAGTGACAAAGAATTACTATCTGGTATACAATACAACCTGTGAAAGCTGGAATCTGTGTAAGGCGGAAACATGTCAGAGGAGGAAAACTCAAATTACATCAGTCTAAAATAGTACAATAGGGTCGCTATCAGCTGGAAAGACTTGACAGCAACAGGTTTGGTTTTTCATTGTTTTTGGAATAAACCTAGTAAGACTGCACCCTGTCAAAGGTGGAAAACTTGCAAGACCCGGAAAAACAAGGCAGTGTTGTTGCGCTGCAGCTTTTGCAGGTTTTACTGGATAAAGAACTATTACATCAATAAGAAAAAGGCAAACATGCCAACAGAAAAATGAACCAAGGTTTGAATGGGCCATTCCCAGAAAAGGAAAACGAAAGGGCTGACCAACATATAAAAAGACCTTCAACTTCACTTGTAATCATGAAAATCCAAAACTGAAAACAATTTCAATGTTCATTAGCAGTAGAATGGATAAAGTATGATATTCATGCAATAGGATACTATAAAATGAATTAAGCTATAATGTTGAGCAAAATGAAGCATATGAGTAGTATGAAAACCTTTTAAAAAGTTTTAAAACATGCAGTTTCTTCAGCTGAGTGAAGAGTATATGGGTATTCATTTTGCTTGTCTTTTACACCTTACACAAATAATATATACATTCTTTTGTATTTTCTTCAGTATATAATAAAATTATTTCAAATGATGTAAAACAATACTAAAAATTGTTTGTGGATACAAACATGTAGCAAAAATATAAAAATATGAATGGAATAATTAACACCAAATTCAGCATGGTGAATCTGCCCATCTAAAAATAGGCAAAAGGGGGAGTGAGGAGGAGGATTAGGTAGGAGTACACAGGGGTCTTCAAATACATCTATAATGTTTTATTTCTTAAAGCAAAAACAAGAAAGAGCTGAAGCAAATATGGTAAATGTTGAAATCTCACAAAGCTAAGTGGTAAGCATCTGAATGTTTATTACATCTATCTCTACACTTTTCTATATACTTCAAGTATTTCAATATATTTTAAAATACAGAGAAAGATATTCAAATAAAGCTACTCAATCACAGTAGAGGAGACCAGATTTTGAAGCAACCATGCATACTTAACCAGGTTGCTGTATATAGTAACTTACACTGCCAACACAAGCAAGGAAATAAAATAATTTAATATTCCAAACATATTACATCAGATACTTTAGAATACTTACAGATTCTAGGTCTTTAACCTCTTTCTCTAATTGCTTATTCTGCTCATTCATATTCATAATTATGTTAAATACAGACTGCCTAGGATGCAATGTTCGATCAAACTGGTGGTACATGTTTCTCCAAAACCTTTATGACAAAAACAAAAGTTTCAATAAACTGTGTTTGAGAACAAATCAAGTATAAATACTTTAATTTTGTCAACTTACTTAAAATTGAAAGATACTGTACTTGGCTCCAAGACTGTCAATCTCTGAGATTTGGAACTGTAGAGAGGATTTAAGTATTTCTCTTGGTCATTCAAAAGAAACGGCCACAGGGAGTAAGTCTTCTCCTTCAACCTTAATGGTAATCAGAAGAACAGAAAGATCTTTCCCATCGATGAAAAGTATTGGTACTGATACTCATTTTCATAATTCAAGCAACTGTTTCCAAAATAGGTTTACGTTTTGGCCTTCTCTATTCCGTCTAACCTCACCATGTCTTTGAATTCTGTATTCTCTCTTTTCTCCTTTTCACCCATAATCATGTCATTAATAAAATCACATCTCTCAAACACAACACGGGCATAATCATTTTCTCCCACAACCACACACTTCAAGAGCTTTCTCTCTTTCCTCACACAATTTCATAAACTTGGTCTCTGCTACACCTATTTCAAATCACCACACACATACACAGAATAAGAAACTAATTCATCTCCCTGTTTGGGTTTGCTTTCCCAGCCCCATTACCCAGCCTGTACTGGCAAGTATTACAGGGCAGAACAAATTTAAGTGTGAGTGGGTACAAGGAAACTGGGACAAAATCAGGACATTATTCAAAAGTAAAAAAAAAAAGAAAAAAGCTAATTACATTTCAGATCTGTGAGTAAGGAGGTAAAGGGTAGACTGGTTTTAGACAGTGTACTTACAGAGTAAACTTAACATGGACAGGGAAACATGATGAGAAAGGAGTTGAAAAAGGTGAAGCATCATCTCACTTTTTGATGACCCCTAAGATAACCCATAACTATTTTCTTAGAAAAAGACTACCAGGAAATACCAGCTTTTATTACCATCTTTGGATTTGTGAGGGTGTTTGGCAATAATTGAGAAGACTATTTTTTCCTAAAATACCTCTGTACTATAAGAAAGTCACCTGCTGCAAATTACGATAAACTATTATGAATTACTATAGCACAGAGATAAAGTCTTAATGTTCTTTGACTTGTTCTTCTGTTATACTGTTCATTCCCTATACAACATCTTTAGAATCTTCCACTTACTCTTGCTTCTGTCATCAACTTATTCTATTCACTCACCACCTCGTAAATATCAAGTAGCATCTCCAACTGCAGTTTCTGCCTCCACTACTTTTTTATTCCAATTATTAAAAGCATGTAGTACACAGCACTCTGTTGGGAGTGAGAGTATGTGGCTGTCTTCAAACTGCTACTAGATTTAGCTTCTAACATGTCTCTTCTATGTTCAAGACTCTGTAACTTCTCTTTATTGCCTACTGTAAGAAATCAAAGCTATAAGCCCAACTTAAAAATATGTATGACTCCTTAGCCTTACTCCAGCCTTCCCTTGCATCAAAATTTAGCCAGAAACCACTACCCACAAAGACTGGTTGGGAAAGAGCAGGTGAGCTAGTCTCAAGTACAGTGTCTCAGAGCTCATCTGAGACCCAACTCAGGGACAGACACACTGTATCAGCCAGCTGCTCTGAAATATGAGGAAAGCTACAGGTTTCATCTTAACTTAAAAAAGAGCAACAGTTATAAAATCTTTTAGGATACTTTAGCTTATGACCAATACTTTCTGGCTAATAAAACAGTTTAAAGATTTCTTTGCTCTAAAATATATATTCTGATTGAAAGGCACAAGAGAGCGGCATCAAGCATGTTGGTAATGTTTCCTGATCTGGGTGTTGGTTACGTAGGTGGAATCAGTTTGTCAAAATTTACTGAACTTCACACTTAGCGCTACATGTACTTTTCTGTAGGTAAGCTACCGTTAAAAAACAAATTTTAAAAATACTTATTTACCATTAACCTGAGAGGCTGAGGGATACTCAGAGGGTACTCAGCTTCAGAAATATAGGCAATAAAATCTTTATAATAAAAATCAATTCTATTTTATCCTGTCAAGATATTTTATTAAGTTTAACTAAGTAGGCAGGATTAAAAAAAAAAACAACTCCATTACAGTCAAATCATCTTACTTGAGTTCTTCTCTTTCCTTCTGACAATTTCCAAGGAAGTTTCCAAATTGACATGAATGAATATGTTCATGGATCTGAAGAAGAAATGCTTCATTGAATTCAAAGGCTTGCGGAAACTGTTCGGTCAAATGCCACACACATTCCAAAAACTGAATAAACACTGGTGAGATTTCCTTTGGGTCACCATCCAAATGGCCACACCTAGGCACCCCCCCAAAAAAAAGTACAAGCTTTTAAAAATGCCTCTGGAAGAAGTCCATTATTCAGGTATTGTTAAATTTAAACACATATGCCAAAAAAAAAAAAAAAAAATCCTAAAACATCTTTACATCAGCACAAAAGAACTGCAATGGTTTTACTGAAACAACTGATAGTTTTTCAACCACAACTTTAAAGGATCTGTTACTTTCCAAATACTACAATCCAACCAAAAAGGAAGATATTTAACAGCAATGAAAAATAACAAAAGTATTAGAATTTAAAAGACGTAAGAAAGAAAAACATTAGACCAGTCTTCATATAAAACATAGTACAAAATCTTAGCACTCTCACCTCCCCCAGATATGCAAGTTCACAAAGAACCGAAACATTCTGGCAATCTAGTTTCACTAATTTTACAAAATACATAAATGTGTGAATGTGACTCACCTCTCTGAAAATTTATGTCCAAAGGAAATCCAATCCTTCTCTATTAAAACCTTAATAAGAAAAAGTAAAATCCACTTTATAACAACTTTCAATGTTTTTGTTTAGAATAGACTAGATCCTATAGCTTAAAATCAGCATTATATACTTTTAATTTATAGTTATAGAAAAAACAAAAACAAAAAGGTAGACTAGACCCAGATTAGACCTAGGGTTAAAGAGTGAAAATGATATATGGAAAAAAAGAGTGGTCTTGTGACTTAAATTATTTTAGTTTTAGTCATTATATTTTAAGTAAAAAATGTGTTAAAAAGCAGTATTACATTTAAATTTCTCTATGTATGAAGGTGATACGTGCACAGAAAAAAGGCTAGAAAAATCTAAACTAAAATGTTAACAGTGATTAAGTCTTGGTGGTAGATTAGACTGGATGTTTTAAATCTTTGGCTTACTTGCATATTAATTATATAATACTTTATAAACATATCTTCTTGGTATTTAATACACATTTATAGTTTCCTGACATAATCACCAGGCACATTCTTTTCAGTGTCAAAATTTTCACTTTTAACTTCTCTGATTTTGTCTTAAATCTCTCTGATGTCTGCAGAAAGTCGCAGTAAAGAAGGCAGTTTCTGGGGCCAATACAGCATGGGTTCAAACCCTCACTCCCCGACTTACACGCTGTGTGACCCTGGCCAAGGTCTCCATGCCAGAGCCTCAGATTTCACCGGGCCCTCGGCTATTCTTATACACAAGCATGTTTAAAAACTTAACGAACCCCTTTCTCACTAGACTATTCCTCTGCTTATCTCTGTTAAAAGCAGGAAAGCACCACCATGCACCCTGGCAACCGAGTCAAGGACCTGAAAATGATCCGAGAGCACTCCTCCTCTCTTCTACCCCACAGCCAGTCCATGGCCAACTCTTACTGACTACTTTCTTAACATGCCTGGAAACCAACACCTCCCCATCCACTCATGTGTCACTGCTTTAGTGCTGGCCCTCTCCTCTTTCTTGTATTACTGTAACCGTTTCTATCCTGGTCTCTCGGCCTACATTCTTACTGCTCTCTGTAGTCCACAAGACACCAAACCATCTTTTTGAATAGTAAAACTAATCAAGTTACTGTTACCTCTATTTAAAGTCCTGTAATGACTTCTCAGAAGCCCTGGTGGTGCAGTGGTTAAAGGACTCAGCTGCTAACTGAAAAGTCAGTGGCTCAAATCCACCACCTGCTCCGTGGGAGCAAGATATGGCAGTGTGCTTCCATAAGGATTACAGCCTTGGAAACCCTATGAGGCATTTCTATTCTATCCTATAGGGTCTCTATGAGTCAGAATCGACTCCACAGCAATGGTTTGGTTTGGTTTTAATGGCTTCTCAATACCCCAAAAGGGTGAAGTCCAAATTCCAGCCTGCAGCCTTCTCTTTCCCAGGTCCTCATCCCACTATCATTCCTCTGCATCTAAGATCCCCAATCTAACACTCCCCTGATCCCTCCATAACAAATGATTTGCAGTCACCAAAAGCAGGTATGCTTTAACTCACATTGGTCCTTCTGCCTGGGAAGCTCTCAAATTGTTCCTGGTCATTTTATCATATGAATTCATTTGCATGTCTAGCAAACAAAGCCAAACATGGCCAAAAAAAAAAAAAAAAAAAAAAAAGCTATTCCTTATGTTACACTCTCAAGGGAAGCTATCCTGTTGAGTGTCATTTTCTTATTAGCAGCCCTCCCATTTGACCTATGCCAGATTAAAAATGTTAGCACCACAAAATGATGGTGCTTAAGAGGGGCTTGGTGATTTTAAATCTTCCCCTGCTTTAAAACTGCACTATAATTAGTAATTCTAGGTGGATAAAAACTTTCTAACATCTCATTTCCTTTACTCACATTTTAAAAACATAAATTAATTTGATCATATGTTAAAAAACAAAAAACAGGAGCCAGAGACAGATCTTTACAACGCAGAAAATCTATTCAAATACAAATCTAATCTTCAGATATAAAACAGGCCTCCCAACATATTACACTTAACAAATGAAGGAGCTATAAATAGAAAAGTTTCCTCCAGAATACAATTTTTAAGTATGTTTATCTGTGCCTTAGATAAAAATGAGAAAATACCAAATATTTCTATCTTAATACTTTAGAAAAAAAAATTATAAATCTAAACCTTTTTGTCAAAGAGGAAGCACAAATGAAAATCAGTCTAACTCAAGGATTCTCAAGTTCAGCACTGCTGACGTTTTGGGCAGGATAATTCTGTGTGGAGGCTGTCCGGTGCAACAGAGGATGTTACAGGCACATTCCTGGCCTTACCAACTAGATCCAGCTGTACCGCTCACACCAGTTGTGACAATCGAAAATGTTTCCAAACACTGCCAATGTTGCCTGGGGGGAGGAGGGGGCGACATTTGAGAACAACCGGTCTAGGCGAACAAATACTTACCATGAATCCTTTAATTGTCCTATAGTAGGAATCCAGTAAGAGAGAGCCAAGGGAACAAACCTGGGAAGTCCTATCCCAACCATCAGAACAATGTACTAATACACTTGCGTTTTCAACCATTATTGCCTGAAAAGAAAGATCACATACTTACATTCTGGCAGACTACATTTTAGATCAGTCAACCAACATGTTCTATTTACTCCAAACTATGCTAGCAGGCATTTGTAGAGTAAAGGACCTACTTTTACTCTAAGTAAGGTGGTCTTTGTCCTCGGTTCCTGGGAGTTACCGTGGTGCCTTGGTCTGGGACTTCCAGGCCACACCTCAAAATTTGTGCTGGCGAGTGGGGACTGGCTGAAACAAAAAAGTCTCACCTGGGAGACTGGTATCAACTAGCCTCAGGAGGCATGATTTAGCCTGTCACGCTGGACTGGCCAATAAAAGCCCAGAACACTGCAGGCTCAGAGGGCCTCCTGGTTGATGAGAACATCTGCTCTTAGGAGGGTAGTGTGTCCTTGGGACAAGGAAGCTCCACAATGGGAACCTTCCCAGACCTCACCCTATGAGTCACTTCATTTGTATCCCTTTTGGCTACAATAAATCTGTACTTGTAAGTATGATATACTCTGTGAGTCCTGTGAGTCATTCCAGAGAACCCAAAGGGGCAGTGGGAGCCAGTAGGTCAGAAAGTAAGGGTGTTGTGTAGACACCTGAGCTTGTGGCTGGCAGCCTAAAAGGGTAGTGGGAAACCAGCCCCAAATCAGTGGCCAGCAGTTCAGGATGGTGTCCTTTTAACTTGTGAGTTATAATGTAGCTCTGGGAGGCCAGGGTCAGAAAGACTGCTGTAGGGGTGGGTGGAGACAAAGATGGAGAAGTAGGAATGTGAGGGCTGGATCAGTCTCCACATTTTGGGTACTGGATTCATGTTGATCCTTATCACACAGTATTACATTAGAAAGAAGAGCTACGATTGTAAAGGTATATTGCCACAGCATAATTTCCAAAATCAAAACAAAAACACAAAGCAAAAAGAAATAATACGATGACAAAAATCCTGTTTCAAAGTATTTCAGAATTTCTTTTTAAGTACCTACATTAAGTGCTATGAAATTTATAAATATCAAATTAAAGTGAGCCTCATTAAAGAGGTAAACCAAAAAAAAAACCAAACCCATTGCTGTCGAGTCAATTCCGACTCAGAGCAACCCTGCAGGACAGAGTAGAACTGTCCCATAGGGTTTCCCAGGAGTGACTGGTAGATTCGAACTGGTGACCTTTTGGTTAGCAGGCGAACTCTTAACCACTACACCACCAGGGTTTCCTTAAAGAGGTAAAGCATAATGAAAGTTTTATAACTGGAACAGATACCAGCACCCAGCAGAATAGATCCATTCCTTTCCAAACATTATAAACCCCAAAACCAAATATTAGAGATAAAGAGTTACTCTGGCTAAGAAGATTGCAGCATCCATAATAGCTTTGATATGGCGAAGCCATCCGGAGCTCTCCACACCAGAGTAGAAATCACTGACAGACAGCCCTTTGGTACCACTGACTAAAAGTAAAAGAGGAGAAAAATTTTTAATTAGAATAGAGACAGAATCTCCACTGCTCCTATTCCACATATCTCTGGGTGAATAAACTGGAGGGAAAGAGAAGAGAAAGAAAAAACAAATAGGCTAGACTCTTTATAAATGAAAACAGGACCCTAGAAGCTCAATAATGAATTTTTTTGGTATATTTTTCTGTCATTTCTTATGCTTAAATACTCTAATCTCCTTAAAAAAAAAATTACAGCACGTGTTTAACTAAAAGTAGTCTGATATCTTAATTCTTTAAATGTCATACCATGACTGGAAAGATACTTTAATACTTAAATAGAACAGCATTACCATAATTTTCACTGTATTGATTATTCAGAATACTTACCTAACAATAATATCTGCAAAACTATTGTAACTATACTGTCCCATATAGTGACCACTACCCTAATGTAGCTATTGAACACTTACAATGTAGGTAGTCCAAACAGATGTGCTAAAAGCATAAAATATATATAATGGATTTCTAAGACTTGATTTTTTAAAAAAGTAAAATATCTCATTACTCATTTTGTATACTGACTCTATATTAAAAGAATGTTTTTCTTTTGAGGTTAAATAAATATATTTAAATTAATTTCACCTGCTGCTTTTTACTTTTTAAATGTGAGTACTAGAAAATTTTGAAACTACATGTGACTAGCATTATATTTCTATTGGACAAAGCTGCTGAAAAGATAAGCAGGAATCATACCTTCCAATAATTTCTGAAGGCTGGACCTCATGACATGAATATTTTCAATCCCAACAAACTGAAATCTAATGTTAGAATAATTGTCTTCATTTTCATAACCTTTTCCAGCTGCTCTGTTGGCCATAGCATTCAGCTGAAATTTAAAATTTTAGAAATTTAGAGACAAATTACTTTTACCTTTTAACTTGTCAAAATGTCATGGAAACACTCAATATGCCATAATTTACTTAGCAAAGAGTTTAAAGGAACTTGTCAAAACTGAGTAAGTTACTATTTTTTAATAAGTAACAATGCCACCCAAAAATCCATTGCTGTAGAGCCAATTCTGACTCATAGCAACCCTATAGGACAGAGTAGAACTGCCCACAGGGTTTCCAACGAGCAGCTGGTGGACTGAAACTGTCGACTTTTAGGTTAGCAGCCGTGCTCTTAACCACTGCGCCACCACATATTGATAGTAAAGAAGGATACTACAAAATAACAATATGATTGCTATACAATGTAAAGGTCTAGATAGGAACTTCCCCACAAATAATTCATAAAGCTAACTCGTTTATGTTTTCAGCCAGTTTTCCATGTTTATAATATTAAACAATTCAAAGGATAAAAATGTCTCCTATCTAAATCCTAAATGATTCAGAGATGAGCAGATCTGAAAAGCTTTACTTTTACAGAATCCATCAATGAGATTCACTCCAGAACAAGCTTGAAGTGCTAGACCATTTAGAAAGCCACAAGGACCCCAAAATATGCCTCAGATTACTTGAGGTCCTCTACACTATAGATTATTGTAGGCCCACACAGTAAACAGTACAGCATATAATCCTCTATCCTGCTACATCTCCAAGAATTGAGGCAAAAATAAACCGGTTTCTAGGAGAACACAACTTGCCTGTTGGCCCATGTTGCCAGAGGTTCACTTAGGCTTTGGCATGTTTAATTCCTTCAAAACAGGATTTCATATAGTATAGTACAGTAAAACCTGCAAAGCCAGAATCTATGTAAGGCAGAAACCTGTCAGAGAAGGAAAACTCAAATATTTTCCACTAAAATGAGTGACAGAAAAGTGGTTAAGACGGCACCCTGTCAAAGGCAGAAAACTTGCGAGACCTGGAAAGACAAGGCAGTCCCGTCGAGTTTCAGCTCTCACCGGTTTCACTGTATTACCATTTACTAAACATATTTATGAACTTGAATAAAAAAACCTAAATTAAAAGAAAAAGGATCTTTTTATTCATTGGATTATGGTCCTAGGCTGGTAAAGAGTACTGTTAAATTATATCTACTGACTTCACTGACTGTTTAGCACATATAATAACTAAAATAAAGAGCTATATGTTAAAAATGCTTCCAAATGATTACTACATGATTTTAAGCTTGCCTATTAACACAATCATAGAAAGACATAATTTCTACATAGAAGACAATTATACAAACAAGAGGCGTTAGGTGCTGAGAAACAAATCCCCCTCAAACCTCAACTTCAGAAAGTCGTATAATTACCTCTTATATCTACTCCGCCACCCACCACCCACTGCCATCAAGTCTATTCCAACTCATAGTGAACCCATAGGGTTTTCAAGGCTGTAAATCTCTACGGAAGCTGACTGCCACATCTTTCTCCCACAGAGCCCCTAGTGGTTTTGAACCACCAGCCCTTCAGTTAGCAGTTGATCACTTTAACCACTGTACCACCAGGGCTCCTTTTTATATCTACTATTACCTAAAAATAGCTCTGAATAATTAATCCACCCACATTAGACAAAGAAGTAAACACAGATTTCTTACAGGAGATGTTACTAACACTTCTGACTCCTAAGCAAGTCTTTTATTTTAGCAAAATTAACTATTCTCAAATGTACAGATACCGTTCCTGATTTTTAAATACTTCTAATTCACTGAAATTAATCTCTTTTCTCCATTATTTTTGTCACGAGACTGCATAATGATGAGAATTACTTCTTAAACAGCTACCATTCCTCACAAAGCTGTCTAAAAGTGCATGTGTTCTATATCGCTCACTCGCTTTCTCTCATCGCTTTCTCTTATTTTCTCATCATTCCAGATTTTTGAAGAAATCATCACTATAATTCTGCCAATGTCCTTTTGTGTAGCCCACCAGCTCTGCATGCGACGCTATAATAAAAATTAAAAGTAATGTTAGCTATTATCATTGAGAATTTTAATTAGTTCAGGTTCAGGATCCTATATGAATTGAATGTTTGTGTTCACAAAGAGAAAAATGGATTCTGACATTTGTCCCGATGATAAAAATTTAATCTTACACTAGATGTCTAACAGAACAAGCATTTCCAGTTCAATATTCATCATTCTCTAGCGCAATACTTCCTAAGTTAACTGTTTTCTTCATTTTCCTGAATATTTCTAAATAAGGTCCATTATTTTAACACAAAGTATGGTGTCAATTAAAAATTCTGTAAAGAACAAGAATTTCTAACTTTTCACAACACACAAAATTTAATATTTCTTCACAATAACATATGACACGTACACAATTAAGAGCTCAGTTTTCCTAAATCCATGTGTATATGAGGACATAAGAGACAGGACATAAGAGATCCCCAAGTTGATCTTTCTAAGTTGGTGTCCTTTAAATGATAAACACTGACGTTTTACAACAGTGTGTGCACACATACGCAGTGTATCATTTTAATCTCTAAGGTTCTCACCACCTCTAAGACAAGACAGAACAGTAAAAAAATGTATTAGAGAATAAATATATTTTTGAAGGGGAGGCATAGTTATTGCTTCTTGTTACTCTCTTTATTGATTCTAACAAAAGCATACTGCCTGACATTTCTTTGATTTTCTGTGTCTTTTTTTCCCTCTGGCTGCCTTTAAGGTGTTCTCTTTATCCTCAGCTTTTAGCAGTTTGCAATAGTTTATTCCTGCTTTGTGTTTTCTTAGCTTCTTGGATGTGTGGTTTGATGCCTTTCATTACTTTTGGAAAATTCTTGGTAACTATCTCTTCAAATATTTCTCTTTTCTTCACCTTCCGGGACGCCAATAACATATACATTAGACTATCTGATCTGGTCCCGCATTCTTGGATGCTCTGATTTGTTTTGGTTTTACTATTTTTTTTCCTTTGTGTTTCAGCTGAGTAATTTTTATTGACCCATTTTCAAACGAATTTATTATTTCCTCGGCTGGGTTGAGTCTACTGATAAGCCTAGTAAAGGCAGTCTTCACCTCTCTTTTTATTTATTTTTTCCCATACAAAAATTTATACATACATTGTTACGTGACTCTAATTGCTCTCTCCATACTGTGACAGCACAATCCTCCCTTCCACCTGATTCCCCATGTTCATTCAACCAGCCTTCCCATCTCACCTCCAGACAGAAGCTGACTGTTTAGTCTCTTGTATCTACTTGAGCTAAGAGGCACACTCCTCATGACTATCACTTTATGTCCCACAGTCCAGTCCAATCCCTGTCTGAAGAGTTGGTCTTGGAAACTGTTTTAGTTCTGGGCTGATAGAGAATCCAGGGGCCACGCTTTCCAGGGTTCCTCCAGACTCAGTCAGACCATTAAGTCTGGTCTTCTTACTACAATTTGAGTTCTGCACCCCACCTTTCTCCTGCTCCATCCGGGATTCTCTGTTGTGTTCCCTGTCAGGGTGGTCACTGGTGGTAGCCAGGTACCATCTACTTCTTCTGGTCTCAGGCTGATGAAGTCTCTGATTTATGTGGCCCTTTCTGTCTCTTGGCTACTACTTTCCTTGTGGTCTTTGGTGTTCTTCATTCTCCTTTACTCTAGGTGGTTGGGACCAATTGATGCATCTTAGATGGCTGCTCGCAAGCTTTTAAGACCCCAGATGCCACTCACCAAAGTAGGATGCAAAACACTTTCTTAACAAGCTTTGTTATGCCAATTGACCTAGATGTCCCCTGAAAGCATTATCCCCAGACCCCTACCCCTGCTACTCTGTCCCTCCAAGTGTTTGGCTGTATTCAGGAAACTTCTCAGCTTTGGTTTAGTCCAGTTATGCTGCCTTCCTCTGTAGTGTGTGCTGTCCTTCCCTTCCCCTAAGATAATTCTTATCTATTCTCTAGTTAGTAAATAACCCTCACTCTCCCTTCCCACCCTCGTAACCATCAAGGAATGTTTTCTTCTGACTCTTCACCTCTCTTAACCATGCTTTTTATTTCGAGAATTTCCCTTTGATTCTCTCAGAGTTTCCATCTCTCTGCTCAAATGAACTACTGGTACATGAAACAACACAGACAAATCTCAAATGAACTATGCTAAGTGAAAGAACTCAGACTCAAAAGATTACCTACTATATGATTCCATTTGTATGACATTCTGGCAAAGGTAAAAGACAGTACAAGGGTAGAAAACAGACCAGTGGTTGTCAGATGCTGGTAAGGTAGGGGAGGTGCAAGAGGGAATTTGGGGGATGATGGCATTGTTCTATTATCTTGATCGTGGTGGTGGTGGTAGTTATATGAATGTATGTGTCTGTCAAAACTCACAGAAGGTGAAATTTTACTGTCTGTAAGTTAAAAGAAAATTACAAAGTTATAAGACCCAAAACCTTTTTCTTAGATTTGGCTCTAAAACTCACTTGGGAGTAAAACCTAATGTGAAGCAATCTTTAGTTTTTATTTATCCCCACTTAGTAAAAATACTCATATGTTTAAATTGAGAATATTAATGTTTGATTATAGTGTTGTCCCAGACCTGCTAGTGGATTTATACAATACACAATATATGCACTATGTCAGCTTCTAAAATCTGAAAAATTTTGAATTTGGAAGAAGGGTTTAGAGACCTATATAACGCCTTTGTCAGCTAGAGATAGTTACTTGAAATAATGTTAAGAATGTCAATACATTTCCATAAAGAATTAAAATAACTTCAGTAACTTCCTTAATATCATTAGCCTTGATTAATTTGAAATCAGGATTCAGGTATTTTAAATACAGGCAAATGTATCAACTCTCATTAACTAACATACTGAAGATAATTACACTAACAGACTGTGTAGAGTTCAGATACATACTTTGGGCCTGGTGTCCATGACATACATATAGCGGTTAACTGGATTGGCTTTACTGATGGCTTGAAGCAAATGCTCATCCTCCAGACACCTGGCACTGAATCCTGCCAGCGGTTGGCTACATCGACAAATGGCAGCCTGATTTTTAAAAGACAAGAAATGATTATCCAAAGAGCTCTAAAACATGTCTCAAAAATGCTTAAGAGAAAAAGAAATGTTAAAATCAAATATGCAATCTGTTTAAAAGTTGGCAGGACAGTTAGTAGGCATTAACTTTTAAATACTAGGTTCATTACCTTGATGTTCCCTAAGCTTTCCCAATATTCTCTGCTTCTAAGAAACTTAACTACTATCTTTCTAGTTTGATGAAAAAACATCTGGTTGATTCTCGATCAAGTAACTACTGTTAAGATAAATGCATTTTGTGCTCTTTTTAGATTACAGGGTACTTTCAACACAAATCCAAGCAAGAGATTAGTCAATACAATAGAACAGGAGTTTTAAAGCAGCAAAACTTGAACTTTTTACTTTCCAAATGCTTTCAGGTCTCTAAACCAAAACACCAAATTTGTTGTCATTGAGTCAACTCTGACTCATGGTAACCCCATGTGTTACAGAGTAGAACCAAGCTCCACAGGGTTTTCTTGGCTGTAATCTTTACAATAGCAGATGACCAGCGCTTTCTTCCACAGTGCCACTGGGGGGGTTTGAACTGCCAACCTTTCAGTTAGTAGTCGAGCACAAGCTGCACCTCCCGGCCTTTTTCAGATCTCTAATTGGACTGTAAAGGGCTAGAAATCAGCTATCTCTATATAAAATGATGCAAAAAAGCTTCACTCGAATTTGGGTTGAAATATAGTCAATCCAAGAGGACAAGAATATCTATAAAGAAACAGCCCAAATGTCCATCAACAGATGAATGGATAAACAAAATGTGGTATATACATACAATGAAATATTACTCAAGTATAAAAAGGAATAAAGTACTGACACATGCTAAGAAGCCAGACACAAAAGGTCACATAATATATGATCCCATTTAAATAAAATCTTCAGAATAGGTAAATCTATAGAGACAGAACTTATTCTGGTAGTTGCCAGGGGCAGAGGGGAGTGGGGAGCAACTTCTTAAAGGTACAGGGTTTACTTTTAGGGTCATCAAAATGTTTTAGAACCTGGCACAATACTGTGAATGTACAAAATGAAACTAAATTGTTCATTTTAAAATGGCTAATTTTGTTACGTCAATTTCACCTCAATTAAAAAAAAAGAATGTTTAAGAAGTAGTAGATGGCTGAATTTGTATCAGGCAAGTTTATAAATATTTCCATATTTAGTTTAGACTAGTGGTTCTCAACTGGAGGTGATTTTGCCCCCTCTCATACCTCTTCCCCTCACCCCAAGGATGCTGGACAATGTATGGTGACATTTTGATTATCACAACTAGGGGCAAGGGTGCTACAGGCATCTAATGGGTAGAAGCTATGAATGCTGATAAACATTCTACAATGTACAAGGACAGCCCCTCCCCAACCTAGAATTATCTGGTCCAAAATCTCAATAGTGCCACTACTAAAAAACCCTGATGGAGACCCAGTACTGTTAAAAAGACACATAATTGAATGAAAATATTCAGAATATTTTTTCATGGCACAGCAAAAATAAGGGATCCAAGAGATGAAATAAAGCTGAGGAAATCTCCCAGAAAATGGAAAGAGATGGAAAATAGGAGACAAAGTTAAGAAAAATGGAGGATTATACCAGAAAGTTCAACTGCCAACTAACACATATCTAAAAAAAAAAGAGAACAAAGAAAAGAAATAGAGAAGCAACTTCCCAAAACTGAGAGACCTGAGTTTCCAGACTAAATTAAAAGACATACCAAGCCACATCACTGTGAATTTTCAGAACACTGGAGAGAAAGAAGATTCTAACAGCTTTCAGGGGGAAAAAACCAGGTCATACACAAAAGATTATGAGTTAGAAATGGCCATCAACTCTTCAACTTACTAGCTGTGAGACACAGGGAAGATTATTTACTCTCTTTTAACTTCAGTTTCCATTTGAAAGCTACAGGTAATAACCAAACCTACCTTATAAAGTTATTATGAGGACTTCACGCTTATAAAGCATGTAACATACAGTACCCTGGCCTATAGTTAGTAGGCTACAAAAGTAAACTTTTATTATTACTGTAACGTGCAATCCCTAGTACAGGATTTCAGTATCAAGATACTTCCTCCATCTCTTTACAGTGCAAAATCCTTCAGATTTGAAGAGCCTACTGTTAAGATGGGAACCTGAAATGCCCGATTCTTTTCCTTTTCTCAGTGGTTGGCTTCTCAAAACTATCTGGTTTCCCCAAATACATGCAGGATCAAAACAGAACCACAGGAAAGGAAGAAAAACCTATCTATTCACTAATCCCATTATTTTCAAGTCACTACTAGAAGGAAAGGAGGAATGAAGGGAGGGAGGGAGGAAGGGAACATGACAAGAAAATATGAAGTTTCTGTATTTCGGGGTAGTTTTGTTTTAAATCTGCAAAATTGTAATTAAGTGAAAAGCCAGCATTTTCCTATTAGGCAACACTGTAAAAATGAACTTTTGATGTAAAAATTAGTGGGTTTTTTTGATACTAATGTAGGGGTTATAGTATACTTATAAAATCAAAATCAAAAGAAAAGTTTCCTACCTCCTTATTTTGATGATAGTATGAAAGCACTGGGAATCTTCCCTTGCTCCGGAACTTGGAACTCCCAACAATTATTGGTTTGCTTGCTATTTGGGGAACATAAAGTTCTCTGGGGTAAGTTTCACAGATCTGTAAATATCAAATAAAATATAACCACTCTACTTACAGTTCAAAACCAGGAGGTTGAAAATCACCTTCAAAAAACTTTAAAACTTATTAAATGCAAAATTACATAGTAATGCATAGACAAATTGTTACTATAATGGTCTCTAACACCCAGCACTAACTTTTTTACTAAATTACCTTGTATTCTCGGTTTGCATCAGACAACTGCCAGTGTGAATTTGGCACTCCCATCCTCTTGTATTCCTCAGCAAGGTCAATAAGCTGCCAACCTTGTAGTCGTTCTGAGTCATTTTGCTTGGGATTATAAGAAAATGCATATAGATCTTCATATTTTGCTACAGAATACAAAATACACAAATATTGAAATGCAACTTATAGGACAAAACACAATACAAATAAAAGTAATTTTTCAGGTTTATCCCCATTTCTTCTTTAAAATCTTCATAGAGATGGCTAAGACCTGAATATACCAACCAAAAGAAAACCTATCACTGTCAAGTCGACTCCAATTCACAGCAATACTACAGGACAGAGCAGAATTCCCCCATAGGGCTTCCAAGGAGTGGCTGATGGATTCTAACTGTCGACCTTTTGGTTAGCAGCCGAGCTCTTAATCACTGCATCACCAGGGCTCCGCTTCAGCCTAACAGTTTCTCAGTTCTCTGATGCAAAATATTATATTTAAAGGTACACATATCACTTTGAGATTCAGTTTATGTAATCATCAAAAGTGAAGCTACTGACTTAGACCCTTCTATGTTAAATCCTCTACCACAAAATTTCCTTTTCTTAAAAATAAAATTTTTGAAACATAAAACACTTCCCACTCACCACTTTTCTCAAACAAGATGTAAAATGGAAAGAGTAATGCTGTAAATAGAAAACTAGAGATATGTATACAGAACAGGAAATTGCATTATACATTCCTATAGGGCAGTGTTGACCAAAACTGGCAATGGTTGCAGAGAGCTCAAGAGAGTACTTATTTTTGAACAGTGGCAAGCCCTTGAAGTCATGGAACCATCTTTACTCGAAGATCTAGTAGTATATAGGATGATGGGATATATGTTACAGGCTTTATGTATGACGACAGAAGAGTGACTACAGACCTGCTCCTAGATCAACCTTGCAGGCTACAATCCAGGTTTGTTTAACAAAAAAAGTAGGCTCGGTAACATTCAGTAACTAGTTTGTTTTGTCTCCTGAAGAGAACTATGTAATTCAAGTAATGTTGAGGGAAGAAGGCCCCCAGATCCCCAGGGCATAAGTAGTGACAGATTCCTCTTTAGGGCGTATCTCCCTCTCAATCCTAAACCACTTGTCATCTAGTCGACTCCAATTCATGGTGACCTCATTTGTGTCAGAGCAGAAACGTGCTCCACAGGATTCTCAATGGCTGATTTTACGGACACAGATCACCACGTCTTTCTTTTGAGGCACCTCTGGATGGGCTCAAACTTCCAACCTTTCAGTTAACAGCCAAGCTGTTAACATTAACTGTTTGCACCACCCAGGGAAATAGGATTCACCTCTCTCTTCCCTCTTTCATGTTCCACCTTAATCAATTAAGTATATTAGCCCCACTGCTATCAGAGTACTCTGACCTTCCTTAACTTTTCATTTAGTAATATCAATTTCCAAGTGATTCCCCTTGGTTGTGTAATACACACTTAAAAAAAAAAAAAAAGTTCTGCTACTGGCTATCAACAAGCTTAGAAAACATTAATATAAATCTACTGTTTCTTAAGTCTGTACTATAAATGTTTCACTTAACTCCTTTCTCTTATGGCTCCTTCTTTGGACACCATCCTTAGAATTCAGATCAATAATTTCTAATTATTTCTAGGCCATATTGTTTGGCATAGAGTACATAGGAACCTGACTGTCAGAGTAACTTAAAGTATAAAATAACAATAATGAGACATTAAATAATGTATCTTGGATCATCCATATCATAATTAAGCATGTAAGCTTTGGTCTCTAAGAACAATACCTTGTTTTGACAGTTGTAACAAAGAGTTGTAAATATCATGGCAATCTCTTTCTCTGGGAACAATGAAATGCACAATCCTGAAGTTCTTGCACTGAATCACAAGTGGGCATCCAGAAGTCGTCAACGCGAGTTTCTCTACTGAGGCAATATGGTGGTGTAATATCTACGCAGAATGAAAAGAATAGTCAAGTTGCCATTATAAAGAACACTAAATATCTTACTGTCTTCCAGAGTAAATAAATGTTAGAGATGCCCTCGATGCCCTCTTAAATTCAAAAAAGTCTCAAATGACATACATTACACACTCAAAATTTTAAAATGACTGAATGCCCAAGCCAGAAACATGGCCCGCATCTCCTGAATATCTCTGTAACTGGTCTACGGCTCTCCATCTCTACTGTCACATTCCTAGTTGTACTGTCCCCACTGCTTCTCACCTGAATCACTGCAAACAGCCTCCTAAATGCTCTCTCCATAGCTATTCCTGATGCCCTCAAATCCATTCTCTACAATACAGTCAAATTACTTCTAAAAACCAATCCAGTCACATTATTTCCTATTTCTTAAGACTCATTTCAACTCCCTTTCCCCATCACTAACTACATTCTTTCTGCCATAGCCTTCTTTTGGCTTCTCAAATGTGTCAAGTTCTTTAACACACGCTCTGAGTGGCTCTCATTAACTGGGATGTTATCACTCTACCTCTTCACCTAGGCATGCCTAGTCGTATTTTAGGTCTTTACTTAAAACTCTACTACCACCCAGAAGTATAGCCTGACATCCTTTACCCTCCTTCCCAAGTAAGTTAGGTCTCTCTATTTTCTTATCACACATCAACCTACACTTTTCCTTCATAGAACTTAGTATAAGAGTAACTTGCGTGCTGAATGTCTTTTTTTTCCAGCTAGATTTTTGGGCACTTCATAAGGACCAAGACTTTAGCTAAGTTGATCATCATTACATCTTCAGAACCTAACACAGTACCTGAAGCATTATAATTGCTCAATAAATTTTGCTAAATGGATGAATAAAAAAGTCCCACTATAAACTCATACTTGATGCATTTTTAAACATATGATTAACACTCTCAGCCAATCAGTAATATTCTGTTTTCTACTAAAAAAATTCTCCCTCTCCTCAATATTATCCCTATTAATTCAAAATATTCATAGGAAACTTTTCTGGAGAGTAAAAAATTTTGGAGTGACAGCAAGTTTCTGAATGAGAAAACTCAATCATGCCAAGAAATCAAGTCATCCCAAACTAGTCTACAAATTTAGCATAAATTCCAATAAAAAATTCCAGTCTGGGTTTTTTTTGTTTTGTTTTGTTTTTTTGTGGAAGGGTAAGGGATAGATGATTATATATAATTATATATATTATGCATGGTAACATATAATTATGTTACATGTTAAATGTAAGATCTATATTAATGCAAATAATTATAATATTAATGTGTTATATATTAAGCATGTATCTAAAATTTATATCGAGATAAAATGCATAAAAATAATAAAGAAAAGCTTAAAAAAGAAGACTAATGAGGGAAGAACTTGTTCTGTGGAAATCAAAACCGTATATAGCAAAGGTAATTAACACATACATAGCCCATACTTAAGACTAAGATTCAGCAAAGGGAGTGTGGGTCATCTTAGTCATTCAATCTGTATGCTGAACAAATAATCTGAGAAGCCAGACTATATGAAGAAGAACATGGCATCAGGATTGGAGGAACACTCATTAACAACCTGTGATATGCAGATGCCACAACCTTGCTTGTCAGAAACGAAGACAACTTGAATCACTTACTGATAAAGGTCAAAAACCACAGCCTTCAGTATGGATTACACCTAAAGTGAATGAAAACAAAAACCCTCACAACTGGACTGATAAACAACAACATGATAAACAGAGAAGAAATGGAAGTTGTCTATGATTTCCATCTACTTGGGTCAACAATCAATGTCTATGGAAGTAGCAGTCAAGAAATCAAGTGATGTATTACACTGGACAAATCCATGGCAAAAGATCTCTTTAAAGTTTTAAAAAGCAAAGATGTCACTTTAATAACTAAGGTGTGCCTGACTGACCCTAGCCATGGTCTTTTCAATCACCTCATATGCATGCAAAAGCTAGACAGTGAAAAAGGAAGACAGAAGAACTGATGTGCTCAAATTGTGGTGTTGGTGAGGAATCTTGAATATGCCATGAATATGCCATGAACTGCCAGAAGAATGAACAAATCAGTCTTAGAAGAAATACAACCAGAATGCTCTGTAAAAGCAAGAATCGCGAGGCTTCAGCTTGCTTACTTTGGACATGTCATCAGGAAAGATCAGTCACTAAAAAAAGGACATCATGGTAGGTAAAGTAGAGGGTCAGCAAAAATGAGGGAAACCCTCAATGAGATAGATTTACACAATACCTGCAACAATGGACTCAAACACACTAACTATCATGATGATATCCCAGGACTGGGCAACATTTCATTCTGTTATACATAAGATTGCCATGAGTCGGAGCCAACTTGATGGCAACTAACAACAAAAACAACGGCAGCAGCAACATTTATATTGGAGGACCTGTGCCAAGTTACTCAAAATAATCAAACTAATAGTAATATCTAGTTACGGAATAAGGGACAATAAGCTAGTAATATTATACATATCACTATTATGATTCCAATTGAAACTCAAAATTATTTGCAGAAAGAGAATGATGAAGGGTCCTGGCTCTACTACCAACCAGCTATCGTATCTTGAAAAAAAGAATCATCTGTAAAACGCAAAAAAGAAAAAAAGATTGATAAGGTCCTTCTAGATCTAAAATGCTCATTTCTGTGGATAATAAAGAGATTTCATTCATGAGAAATATTAGGGAATATAATGATGAGAAGGCATTTTTAAAATAACAATAGGAGAGAAGAGAATAAATAGATACCTTTTAGCTGCCTCCAAAAACTAAGTTACCAACATCTGAAATAATAGCTATACGGGAAACTTCCACATGTATCTCTAAGAGATGGATAACATTCAGAGAAGATACTGGGAGGTAGGGAGTGAACAAAAGAAGGCTAGCAGAGTAGATGGTAATATGACTAATAACTTTACATGCTACTGCTAGGTTAAACTCCTGACAGTTCCTAGACAAACAATGGATGGGGAAGATCAAGTGCCTCTAGGGAACACAACTTCTCCAAAATCAACATCTCATGTAAATAACTTACTTACTGCAATCACAGCAACTGGATGGCCCTTCTGTGAAAATCCAAAGAGTATAATCAAAAGACAAGATAGAAAAGAATGTGGCACACTCCATAAGGGTTGATCACAGAGCAATATGACTGCCTGGGAGTCATCACCGAGCTCTAATCTTGATTCTACTACATGCAAAAATAATAAAAGCAGCTATGATTTATTGAGTCACTACTGTGTTTCAGGTAGATGCTTTTCATATTTGATCTCATTTAAGATTCGCAAAGTCCTACATGATAACAGGTGCTATACCCATTTTACAGCAGTACTAAGTCTCAAAGTTAAACACTTTGGCAGACACTGTTGGTATGCCACTCCTCTCCACCTTCCTTACAGGCAGTCTGCGGATGACAAACAAGTTCCGTTCCTAAGTCTGTCTTTAAGTCAAACTTGTACGTAAATCGAAACAGGTATGGTTCATATCTAACGTCAGTTAATCAAATGTTTGTCCTACTATATGTTATATACCTTTCTATGCACAAAAACATTAAAGAAACACTTCCAGTTACACTAAAACATATTTATCATAATAATACAGTAATAATAATAGTGTTGATGCACATCACAAAGTAGCACACATTTGTTATTAGGAACCGTTGTATGTACATCGAATTTTTAATATAATAGGCTTTACAGGGGTTGGTTTCTAACTATGAGTTATACGTTTAAGTCGGAAGTTTGTAATCTGGAAACTGCCTGTACCTGCAACACCAATTTCCCACAGGAGACTAAAAATGCCAGAAACCTGCTTTCTCTGCCTGCTAAGCAGGTAGGGGAGGTAGGGTCATTGGTACAGTGTAAAAAAACCCATTGCCATTGAGTTGATTCCAACTCACAGCAACCCTATAGGACAAAGTAGAACTGCCCCATAGGGTTTCCAAGGAGTGCCTGGTGGATCCGAACTGCCAACCTTCTGGTTAGCGCTGTAGCTCTTAACCACTACGCCACCAGGGTTTCCTGGTAGTGTAGAGAGCTCGAAAGCAGACCCACAAATATATATGGAAGCTTTATTTATGGCAGAGCTGGTACTACAGATCAATGGAAATGAACAGTCAATAATCAGCACTGGTAATCCATATGAAAAAAATAAAACTGAATCCCTACCAGACACCAAAATATTTTCCAGCTGTATTATAAACTTATGTGGATACATGGAAGGCAAAAGTTAAGCCTTTAAATGAAAATATAGAAAAATCTTTATAATCTTGACATAGGGAAAGATTTTTTAAATCACAAAAGAGCACAAACCATAAAAGAGAAAGTGATAAATCTATGACATTAAAATTTTACACTTGACTTAAAAGACACATACATACACATACAAAAGACAAGCCACACACTGGGAGAAGCTATCTATATAACATACATAGCTGATAAAGCATTAAAAACCAGAACTCATAAAATCAATAAAAGAAAGACAACCCACAGAAAAAGAAAAGGAAACCTACTGGCCAAAATATATGAAAGGATAACTTCCTTCTAGTCAGTAAATTAAAATCGTAATGTATATCCACCAGATATGCAAAAATTTTAAAGGTGACAATACCAAAGGTTGCTGAGGATATGGAACAATGTGTCATACTCTAGTATATGAATAGTAATTGGTATCACCATTTTAGAGAGGTGGCATTTAGTAAGATTGAATATGCACTTATCCAAGACCCAATAATTTTACTCCCAGGCAAACATCCCAGAGAAACTCTGGCACATAAATACAAGGAAATAAATCCAAGACGCCCATTACCGGATTGTTTGCACTAAGAAAAAAATTTTAAACACCCTAACTGCAATTTGGTATAAAAATATTGTGGAATATGCTATTTGATCTGTTAACATGTATTTTTTTAAAAAATAAAAGAAACAAATAGGTATTTTATAATAATTTAAGGACATAAGAGTCTTTCTTGTATTCTACGGAAGAATTCCACATTATACATATCACAAGGAAGAAAGGCAGAAGTGATCCGGCTACTTTGAAAAATGTTTGGTTGAGGTAAGTTACCATCTGTTACGGATTAAACTGTTCCTACCCTACCCCTCCCCAAATATGTACTGGAATGCTAAACCCTATACCTATGGATGTAATCCTATTTGGAAATAGGGTTTTCTTTCCGGCGTTAATTAGATCAAAGATGAGTAGGGCGGGTTCTAAATCTAATCACTTCTGATTTAGAACAGAACAGAGAGGGAAGACAGACATCATGTCAGGATCACCAAGGAACCAAGGAACACCCAAGGCTACCAACAAGGAAGGAACCAACATGGTCAAGACCCTAATTTGGACTTTCAGCCGCCAGAACTGCAAGAAAATAAATCTCGGTTCTTTAAAGCCACCAACTTGTGGTATTTCTGTTACAGCAGCACTAGAAAACTAAGTAACCAATGATTAAACATTTTATACATATTTCAAGTCCATTATTATTATGTTGTTAAACAATACATGTGGGGTTCTCCTTACCCAAGTTTCTTTTTGATGAGAGTCTATAAATAATAGATGGGTGGCCGTAAGATACAGTGTTCCTGTTAATGACTTGTTGCTGGTGCTGAATCGGTCTAGTACTTTCACTTGTTCAACCTAAAAAAGAACAAGATTATTATTTCTCATTTCAAAGGTAGTATAAATTCTTTTTCTGTTATCCTAGAATTTACATGCAGCGTTTTCAATTGTTTTTCCTCCTTATGTTCAAAAACTTAAAAAGCTTATTGAATATTCAATGTTAAATTTCACGTCTTTTTGGAGACTATATGAACCACAAAAAAAAAATAGATACTATTTACAGTTACAAATATAACCCACTGATAAGAATTTTATATGAAAAAAAGATTAGCATACATATTAGGCAGAACAGAAAGAAGGCATGTGTTATAAATAAGCAAAAACATTTTGTATACTCAAGAGTTAAAATATTTTATTTAAAGTTGCCCAATAAAGGAAAAAATACATAAGGTTACTATCTAGAGTTGCAGAAGTAAACTACTAGAAAAATTAAATCAGAAAACAGAAGGGTTGCAAATTCCAAATTAGTCTCTATATTCTCCTCCCCCTCCATACCAGTACAATGACTGTTCATGTCCAGTTTTGGACTTTTACTCATACTGTTCTCCCTTCCTAAAACAGTCTCTTCTGTCAAGGCAGTGGAGGCACCCAGTACAGGTAGTCCATAACTTATGAAGCGGTTCTGTTCCAATGACTCTGTCATAAGTTGGTTCTGACGTAAGTTAAATACATTTTTTTAGTTTTCATTATTATTTTCTTTTATTATCAATATCTTTATAAATCCAGTCTTTGTCTTTGGGGATTGGCATGAGAATGATTAACACCAGCAAATTACATGCTGCAACACTGTATGCAGTACATATTACTAATGAAAAGATATACAAAAAAAAAAGGACGGTCATAAAGTGCAGTTTGGTGTAACTCAAATATGTCATAAGTCAGGGACTACCTGTACTTTTTCATTAACAGTAGTAGATTCGCATATACACACACACAGGAGGCTGCCTTTGGAGAGTGGGACTAGGGTTGGCCAGAAATATGCAGAATACTGCTCTGAGAAAATGGTAGTGTTATTTTATTAAAAAAAGGTTTAATAACCATGAAGAACTTAAACAAAATAATTTACAGCTACAGAAGTAGATTACAGATAGTTCTTTAAATTATGTGTCTTCAAAAACAGATAGCTAGCCATTATCTCATTCATTCTATACTCTACCCACATTTTCCTTTCCCTTATTAAAATTTAAGAACATAATGCCCCCATTATGAAATTATGATTTCTAAAATAATCAATAATTACTACTTAAAAGACTGGTTAGCTTTCCCCCAGTACCAGACATTTACGTGTATGAGTATAACAACAGCACCTGTTTGCATATGGAGAAGACAATGAATCGCGGGTTTTTTTTTTTTTAATTACATGGTGTTTTCGGTGCAAGTTTACACAGCAGTTTAGGTTCGTATTCAACAGTTTCTACATAAGTCATTCAGTGACATTGGTTACATTCTTCACAATGCGTGAACATTCTCCTTATTTCCATTCTGGTTGTTCCATTTCCATTAATCTAGTTTCCCGGCCCCCTTACATTTTCATCCTTGTTTTAAAATAATTGTTGACGGTTTGGTCTCACACAGGTGATTTCTAAAGGAGCACACTACTTACAGGTGATATTCATTATTTTGTGAGCCAATCTGCTATTTAGCTACAAGGCAACCTCAGGGGTTAGTTTAAGGTTTAAAGAGTCTCTCAGGGCGTCCTCCAGTCTAGTAGGTTTGGTTGCTGTTTTTTTTTGGAATTTGAGGTTCTGATCCACATTTTTCTCCCTTTCTGTTAGGGTCCATCTATTGTGGCCCTGATTAGAATGGCCAGTACTGGTAGCCAGGCACCATCTTCTGGTCTCAGGGTAAATGAGGCCATGGTTCATGTCCTATAGACTAGTTTCTCTTTGAGTCTTTGGTTTCCTTCTTTCTCTTTTGCTCTGGGATGCATAGAGACCAACAGCTGTACGTTAGATGGCTGCTCACAAGCTTTTAAGACCCCAGACACTACTCACTGAACTAGGATGTACAATATAACTTCTTAACTATCTCAGTTGACCAAGATGTCCCATAAGACCATGGTCCTAATCCTTCAAACCCAGAATCCAATCCCATGAGGTGTTTGGTTATATCTAAGAAGTATCCCTAACTGTGATCCCTGTGTGCTTTGTTATACGTATGAATATATATGCATACCATCACGTAGATGCATGTACATATGCATATACCTATATATACAGACATACATACATACCTACCATCATGGACTGGATTGTGTCCCCCAAAAATACGGTCAACTTCGTTAGGTCATGATTCCCAGTATTGTATGATTGTCTACCCCTTTGTCATCTGATATGATTTCCCTATGTGTTGTAAGTACTATCACTATGATGTAAATGAGATGGCTTAGCAGCAGTTATATTGATGAGATCTACAAGATTAGATAGCGTCTTAAGCCAATCTCTTTTAAGATACAAAAGAGAGAAGAGAGCAGAGAGACATGGGGACCTCATACCACCAAGAAAGCAGTGCTGGGAGTACAGTGCAACCTTTGGACCTGAGGTTCCTATGTGGAGAAGCTCCTAGACCACAGGAAGATTGATGACAAGGACATTCCTACAGAGCCAACAGAGAGAGAAAGCCTTCCCCTGGAGCTGACACCCTGAATTTGGACTTCTAGCCTACTAGGCTGTGAAAGAATAAACCTCTCTTCGTTGAAGCCATCCACTTGTGGTATTTCTGTTACAGCAGCACTAGATAATTAAAACACCTACACACATATATGCCTACATATGTGCATATATACCCACACATATGTTTTTTGGTTGTTTTCGCTGCTGTTTCAAAATTATATGCCACAGCATTACCAACAAGTCCATTTTTCTCGTGTACTTTTTAGTGACATCATTTACCTTCGTCAAGCTGTGTACATTTCATCCGCACTCGATGTTACCTTTCCCATTACCAAAAATAACAAGTATCTACTATCTAGAGAGTGAATCCCTCCCTCCCCCCCCCCCCATACCTGGTAATCACTAATGAACATTAGTTTCTGTATATTTACTTGTTCATGTCATTTCATAAAAGTGAGAATATACAATATTTGTTTTTTTGTGATTGATTTATTTCAGTCAACATAACGTCCTCCAGGTTTATCCATGTTCCAAGATGTTTTGGGAACTCATTTTTATCACTGAGCAGTACTCCACTTCCTGAATTCAAAACATGTTACACAGCTACAGTAATCAAAACAGCCTAGTACTGGTTTAATGATAGACACTGTATATATGTACATTTTACTTATCCATTCATCTGTTGACAGGCACTTGGGTTGTTTCCATCTTTTTGCTATTGTGAATAGCACTGCGACGAACATAGCTGAGCATGTATCTGTTCGTGTCACTTCTATTAGATCCCTAGGATACATAACTAGGAGCGGAACTGCTGAGTCATATGGCGAGTCCAGCTCTAGTTTTCTGAGGAACCGCCAAACTGTCTTCCACAACAGCTGTACGAGGGTTCCAGTTCCCTCCAACACTTGTTATTTTCCCTTTTTTTTTTTTTTGTTTAATCTTTGCCATCCTAGTGGGAGTGAAATGGTATCTCATTCTGGTTTTGAATTGCATTTCTCTAATAGCTAATGACATTGAGCACCTTTTCATGTGTCTGTTGGCCATTTGAATATCCTCTTTGGTGAAGAGCCTGTTCGTGTCCTTTGCCCTGTTTTTGACTGAGTTGTCTTTTTGTTAAGTTGTAGAAGTTTCCTATATATTTTAGATATTAGACCCTTATCAGTTATATCATTCCTGAACATTTTTTCCCAGTCTGTAGCTTGCCTCTTTACTCTTTCGATAAGGTCTTTTGACGAACATAAGTTATTTTAACTTTTATTATGCAGTCCCAGTTATCTATTTTGTTTCCTGTTGCTCATGCATTCGTTGTTGTGTTTCATAATCTATCACTGAAAAAAATTAGGTTTTAAAACTTTGCTCCTACATTTTATTCCAAGAACTTTAAGGTTTTAGACTTAATATTTAAGTCCTTGATCCATTTTGAATTAGTTTTTGCACATGGTGTGAAGTATGGATCGTTTCGTTTTTCTGCATGTGGAAATGCAGGTTTGCCAACACTATCTGTTGAAGAGACTACTCCTTCCCATTGAATGAATTTGGCACCCTTGTCAAAAATCAATGACCACAAATGTTTGATTTATGGATTTTCAATTCTATTCTGTTGGTCTATGTGACTATCATTAAACCAGTACCAGGCTGTTTTGATTACTGTAGCTGTGTAACATGTTTTGAATTCAGGAAGTGTGAGGCCTCCTACTTTGTTCTTCTTCAAAATTGCTTTGTCTGTTTGGGGTCTCTTGTATTTCCATATAAAACTGAGGATTAGTTTTTCCATTTCTGTAAAGAATGCTGTTAGAATTTTATCGGGATTGCACTGTTTATCTGTAGATCGCACTGGGTAGTATTGACATCTTGACTATGTAAATCTTCCAATCCGTGAGCATGGAACATCTTTCCATCTATTTAGGTCTCCTTTAGTCTCTTTCAGCAGTGTGTTATAATTTTCATTGTATAAGACTTCCACATCCCTGGATAAATTTATTCCTAGATATTTTATTCTCTTAGATACCAATATAAATGAAGCTGTTTTCTTAATCTCCTTTTCAAATTTTTCATTGCTGGTGTATAGAAACACAACTGATTTTTGTGTGTTGACTTTGTATCCTGCAACTTTGCTAAATTTCTCTACTAGTTCTAGAAGCTTTTTAGTAGTTTCTTTGAGATTTTCTATATGTAGGATCATGTCATCTGCAAATAGGGATAGTTCTACCTCTTCCTTTCCAATTTGGATACCTTTTCTTTTTCTTGCTAACTGCTCTGGCTAGAACTTCCAGTACAGTATTGAATAGGAGTGGTGAGACTGGGTATCCTTATCTAGTTTCCATTTTCAAGTGGAAAGTGCTGAAATCTTTTTCCACTGAGTATAATGACAACTGTTGTTTTTTCATAATTGTCCTTAATCATGCTGAGGAACCTTCCTTTTATTTCTGTTAAGAGTTTTTAATCAAGAAAGTGTGCTGGATTTTACCAAATGCCTTTCTGTATCAATTGAGATGACCATGTGATTCTTCTCCTTTGTTCTATTAATGTGGTATATTACACTGACTGATTTTCTAATGTTGAATTAACTTTGCATTCCTGGAATAAATCCCACTTTATCATGATGTGTAATTCTTTTAATATGCTGTTGAATTCTGTTTGTTAGTATTTTGCTGAAAATTTTCGCATCTATATTCCTAAGGGATATTGGTCTGTAGTTTTCTTGTGATGTCTTTGTCCAGTTTTGGTTCCAAGGTAATGGTAGTTTCATAAAAGAGGAAGGGAGAACTCCTTCTTCCTCTATTCTTTGGAAGAGTTTGAACAGGACTGGTGTCAGTTCTTCTCTAAAAGTTCAAAAGAAATCCCCAGTGAAGCTGTCTGATCCTGGACTTTTCTTTATTGGGAGGCTTTTTATTACTGATTCAATTTTTTTCACTTGTTAGGGTCTATTAAGGTTTTCTACTTCCTTTTGAGTCAGTTTAGGTAGGTTATGTGTCTCTAGGAATTTGTCTATTTCATCAAACTTATCAACTCTGTGGGAGTACAGTTGTTCATAGTATTCTGTTACGATCCTTTTTACTTCAGTTGGGTCAGTTGTAATGTCTTTTTTATTTTGGTTATTTGTGTCTTCCCTCTTTGTCAACCTAGCAAGTGGCTGGTCCATTTTACTGATCTTCTCAAAGAACCAACTTCTTGATTTGTTGATTCTCTCTGTTTTCCTCTTCTCTATTTCATTTATTTCTGCTCTGGTCTTCATTATTTATTTTCTTCTAATAGCTTTAGGTTTACTTTACTCTTCTTCTAGTTTCTCCAGCTGTAGAGTTGGACTATTTATTTGAAATCTTTTTTCTTTTTAATGTAGGCGTTTATTGCTGTATGTTTTCCTCTGAGGACTGCCTTTGCTGCATTCCATAAGTTTTGGTATGATATGCTTTCACTTTCATTTATCTCCAGGTATTTTTTAATTTCACTCTTGATTTCTTCCTTGGTTATTTAACAATACAATGTTTAATTTCCATTTGTGTGTTTTCTAGTTTTGCTTCTGCTGTTAATTTCTAATATTCCTTTGTGGTCAGAGAAGATACTTTGCACAATTTCATCTTTTTAAATTTATTGAGACTTGCTTTGCAGCCTAGCATATGTTCTATTCTGGAAAATGATCCATGTGCACAGGAGAAAAATGTGTAGTGTTGTGATGATGGGTGAAGTGTTCTATATATGTCCACTAGGGTCTAGTTGGCTTACGGTATTATTTAAGTCCCCCATGTCCTTACTGATCTTCTTTTCAGATGTTCTGTCCAGAACGGAAAGTAGTGTATTGAAGTCCCCAGCTATTATTGTGGAATTGTCCATTACTCCTTTCATATCAGGATTTATTGCATATGTTTTGGAGCACTTATCTTAGGTGGATATATAATTGTTATGTCTTCTTGATGAAATCACTCTTTTATTATTATGTACTGTCCTTCTTTATCTCTTATAGCAGACTCTGATTTAAAGTCTATTTTATCTGATACCAATACAAACACCTTTGCTCTTTTATGTTTACTAGTTGCAGTCCCTGGAGATGGACATCATGTTTGGTAAAGTGGAGGGTCAGTGAAAAAGAGGAAGACCCTCAAAGAGATGTACTGATATAGTGGCTGCAATAATGAGCTCAAAAATAGCAATGATTATGAGGATGGGCAAGACCGGGGAGTGTTTTGTTCTGTTGTACACAGGGTCACTATGAGTTGGAACCAACTTGAGGGCACCTAACAACAACAGTTGCATGGAATATTCTTTTCCATCTTTTACTTTCAGTGTTTGTATCTTTGCGTCTAACATGTGTCTCCTGTAGGCAGCATAAGGATGGAACTTCTTTTTATCCATTCTGTCACTCACTGTCTTTTGAATGGGAAGTTTAGACCATTAACATACAAGGTAATCACTGAAAATGAACTATCTACCTCATTCATTTTGCTGATTGTTTTTTGTGTCTTATATCTTCTTTGTGCCATTATTTCCATATTTGTTATTTTTTGTTTAGTTTTTTTGTGTTGAGCCTCTTTGATTTCTTCCTTCTTCCCTTTTGTGTATTTTCTCTAAGTATTTTCTTAGCATTTACCACAAATATTATACTGAACAATGTACAATTGCATCAACTTATTTCAGCTTGCTGCCAACATTTAACATACAAATAAGTAACATACAACATTAACATACTAAAACTCTATTCCTGTTTTGCCCCTCCCCCTTTCTGTTGTTGCATCTCCAGTTACATCATCATAGATTCTACATCCGATAGGTTTAATTTGTATCTATTTCTTGTGCACTTGATGTTGCATTACATGCGGAACTAAACTACGGAGTTTGCTCCCTGAAAATACCATATACTTGTCTTTGTATTTGCCCATGTTGTTAACTTTATTAAGGAGCCCTAGTGGCCCAGTGGTTAAAAGTGATCAACTGCTAACCGAAAGGTCAGCAGTTCAAAAGCACCAGCAGCTCCAGAGGAGAAAGATGTGGCAGTCTGCTTCCATAGAGATGTACAGCCTTGGAAACCCTACAGGTTCTCTATGAGTGAGAATAAACTCAATGGCAGTGGGTTTGGTTTTTTGGTTACCTTTATTGGAGATTTCTCTTTTTCTCCCCCTTTCCCATGCGCAGATTCAAGTATTTGTCTAGTGTTCTTTCCTTTCTATCTGCTAAGAACATCCTTGAGTAGCACTTGCAGAGTAGGTCTGGTACTAACAAATTCCCAGAGATTTTGTTTATTTGGGAATGTTTTGATTTTCTCCCTCAGTGGTGAATGGTAACTTTACTGGGTGTCTTAGTTACATAGTGCTGCTATAACAGAAACGCCACAAGTAGACGGCTTTAACAAACAGAAGTTTATTCTCTCATAGTTTAGGAGGCTAGAAGTTCAAGTTCAGGGCACCAGCTCCAGGGCAAGGTTCTCTCAATCAGCTCTGGAGGAAGGTTCTTGTCATCAATCTTCCCTTGGTCTAGGACCTTCTCAGCCCAGGGACCCCGGGTCCAAAGGGGTCCTTGCTCTTCTTGCTTGGTGGTAATGAGGCCCCTCTCCTCTTTGCTTGCTTCTCTTTTTTATATCTCAGAAGAGACTGACTCAAGATACAATCTAATCCTGTAGATTAAGTTTTACCTCATTAACATAACTGCATCTAATCCTGCCTCATTAACATCACAGAGGTATGATTTACAACACATAGGAAAATTACATCAGATCACAAAATGGAGAACCACCACACAATACTGGGAATCATGGCCTAGCCAAGTTGACACACATTTCTGGGGGACACAATTCAATCCATAACACTGGGTAAAGAATTCTTGGTTGATAATTATTGTCCTTCAGTACTGTACATATGTCACTCCTTTGTCTTCTGGCCTTCAGGGTTTCTGAGAAGAAATCAGCACTAATTGTTAAGAAAGGCACTTGATATGTTATACTGTGCTTTTCTCTGACTACTTTCAGAATTATCTCCTTGTCTTTGGTGCTCAAGAATTTTATTACAATGTGTCATGCTGCAGCCCTCTTTATATCCTTGTGCTTGGGGTTCGTCTAGATTCCTGGATTTGCTGGCATGACTCCTTATTCAGGTCTGAGAAATTCTCTGTGATTAACTTTTGGAAAATTCTTTCTATGTTTGTTTTTACTATCCATTGTTATGGAATTCTGAAAGTCTTAAAGTTGGATTTCTTAACTGAATCTCACAACTCCAACTGGCTTTGTTCTTTTCTCGTTTTTCTTGAAATTTAGCAAGTTCAAGTTACCCTGTCTTCTCGTTCACTTATTCTTTCTTCTATTAAACTGAGTTACAAAATTTCTCTGGAAATTCAGAAATGTCATCAAATTTACACAGGTTAGGTCTGACAGTTGGTCTGACATACAAAAACTGTTAGAAAATCATACACTGACCTTTAAAAAAACACAAAAACTTCCATCATTTACACCTGAATTAAGATTTCTCTTGTAGGTTGTGAAGGTTTAGAATGTGTGTATACTTGACTGACCATGATTCTCTGTGTTTTGGCAGCTGAATAATGTGTGATCACTTCCCTGTTGAGATCTGATACATGATCACTCTCACAATGGGATCTTCTGTGAATGGTACAAGCAGGGGCAGAGTCTGTGGTGGCTCACCACCCCCTCAGCCTTCATCTCTCCACCCTCCACTGCCTAGCTCCTTCCTGCTTACCTTGCCAGGGCTTTTGCTTGTTCTAGCTCCTGCAGTTGGCTCCTGTTCGTGTGATTTCTAGTTCTTGAGACTTGAGCTAGCAGCTTGCCTGCCGATCTTGAGATTCATCGATCATTACAGCCTGCTACAGCTCTGCTCTCCAGCCTGCCAATCTTGGGTTCGCCAGCCCCTGACGGCTACGTGAATCAGCAGAAGTCTGTAACAGCCCTGCTTTCCGACCTGCCGATCTTGGGTTCACTAGCTCCTGCAGCTACGTGACTCAGGAGAATCCTCTTTCCTGTCCCATGGACTTGGGACATTACAGCCTCTAAAAACCACGTGAGCCATTTCCTTGATATAAATACAAATATATATATGTGTATATATACATATGTATATGTACACGCTTTACTGGTTTTGCACCTCTAGAGAACCTAGCCTAAGACATTTGGTACTGAGAGTGGTTCTAGAGAAACAAAATTGTAAGGAAGAATTTTCTAAATTGGTTCTCAGGTCTCGTTAGTCTTAAAAATGTTGATGACTCTGCTTCCAGCAGTAAAAAGGGCACTGCTAATCCATGGCGTGAGGTTGCAATTCAAATACACAAAACATCACCACCAATATATCAGGTATTGGTGAAAGGCCAAGCTCTGGGTGACTGCATGGATGATAGCTTTCTACAATTTTATCATAATAAGAAGTATAAGAAAGCTGGTTGGTTGGTCCTACTTTCGTTAGACGAACTGGAGAAAGAAAGAGATGAACTCGGTGCTTCAGAGTCAAAGCTCAAGTGCCACATAAACGACCTCAAAATTTCCACTTGTGCCTTGAAAGAAAGCCTTATTTCTTGTAGTCACAGAGCTGATACTGCCAAAACCCAAACCTAAAGTCTTATTGTAAAAGTGGCTGCATTACAACATCAACTCAACTGCCAATCTCGAGATATATGAAGTTAAACTGAGGGCACTGACTGGGAAGAATGAGGATCCTGAAACGTGGGACGGGGACATATGGGCAGATAATCAGGAAGTTGGAGGCACTGAGCCCCTAAATTCCACTGAATCACTCCTGCCAAGAGAACCATTAGCTCCTCCACTCCCATCTAATGAGATTAACCCAGCTGCATGTAAAGCACCTTTGTCTGAATCATTGCCTGGGACAATGCCTGAAGCAGATGGTTTACAAGACAATGCTGAATGTTCTCAAAACATTTCCCCACCGATTTTGGCTTCCAGACCTAGAACTAAAGTCCCAGTGAGCCTCAAAAGGTGAAATACAAAGTGTAACCCAGGAGGAGGTATGCTACACTCAGAAAGAACTGCTTGACTCTTCTAATATATACAAACAGAAACCTGGAGAATATGTGTGGGAATGGCTATTAAGGGTGGTGGATAATGCTGCAAGGAACATAAAGATGGATCAGTCTCAGTTTATTTGATATGGGCTCACTAAGCACAGCTTCTTCATTCAGTGTTTCAGTTTGAGAAGTTAGGAAAGGATCTAATAGTTTATTTGGTTGGATTGCTGAAGTGGTGGCCTACACTAAATCAAGCTGAAGTACCAGATGTGCCTTGGTATACGGTAGAAGGTATCCAAAGTCTGAGGGAAACTGGCATGCTAAAGTGGATTTATCAGGTTAGATACACAGACCCACACATGGAGTGCCCAGAGGACACACCTTTTACCACAACAGTAAGGAACAAATTTGTGAAGGGAGCCCCAGCATCCTTGAAGACTGCTGCGATTGCTATTTTATGTAAGTCAGATCTGACAGTGGGTACTGCCCTAACTAAGACACCTACCTACAATGGGGCTGATTGGAGCCCGGGGGCGTAGGGGCCAAGTGGTAACACTCAATCTACAAAGACAAAGTGGGCATGGTGACCGTAACGACAGCAGAGTAAAAGCAGTAATCAGGATAGTCTGACTCATATGGACTTATGGCATTGGCTACTTAGTTATGGTGTCCCTAGGACTGAAACAGATAGGAAATCTACTAAATATTTACTTGATCTGTACAAGCAGATGAATTCTAGGTCAAGTGAACAGCAGTCTAACTGGAATCACCAGAATAGAGTCATGGCCCCTCTATCAATTCCCAGACTTGAGCGAGTTTACAGACGCACAACCCCTTGATTGAGGGGGATGCCAGGTCCCCTTAAGGAAAGATGCCAATACACTGCCAAAAACTTATACTGTCAATCTTTCTTCCAGCGTTCTCCAAAGGGACCTATGACCTTTTACAACAGTGACTATTCACTGGGGAAAAGGAAATAATCAGACTTTTTGGGGATTCCTTGATACTGGCTCTGAACTGGCACTAATTACGGAAGACTCAAAACATCACTATGGCCCACCAGTCAGAGTAGGGGCATATGGAGATCAGGTTATTAATGGAGTCTTGGCTCATGTCCGTCTCACAGTAGGTCCAGTGGGTCCCTGAACCCATCCTGTAGTAATTTCCCCAGTTCCAGAATGCATAATTGGAATAGATATACTCAGCAACTGGCAGAACCCTCACATTGGATCCCTGACAAATGGAATAAGGACTATTATGCTAGGAAAAGCTAAATGGAAGCCATTAGAACTGCCCCTACCTGGGAATATAGTAAACCAAAAGCAATACAGCATTTCTGGAGGGATTGCAGAGATTACTGTCACCATCAAGGACTTGAACGATGCAGGGGTGGTGATTACCACCGCATCAACCATTCAACTCACCTTTCTGGCCTGTGCAAAAAACACACGGATCTTAGAGAATGAAAATGGATTACCAAAAACTTAACCAGATGGCGACTCCAACTGCAGCTCCTGTTCTAGATGTAGTCTCACCGCCTGAGCAAATTAATACATCTCCTGGTGCCTGGTATGCAGCTGTCTATCTGACTAATGCCTTTTTCTCCATACCTGTTTTGAACGACCATCAGAAGCAGTTTGCCTTTAGCTGGCAAGGACAGCAATACACCTTCAGTTGCCTACCTCAGGCTACATCAACTCTCCAGCCCTATGTCATAATTTAGTCCACAGGGACTTTCACCACCTTTCCCTTCCACAAGACGTCACACTGGACCATTACACTGATGACATTATGCTGATTGGACCTAGTAAGGAAGAAGTGTCAATGTCTCTGGAGTTATTGCTAAGACATTTGCATGCTAGAGGGTGGGAAATTCATACCACAGAAACTCAGGCACCTTCCACCTCAGTGAAATTTCTGGGGTTCCAGTGGTGTGGAGCATGTCGAGACAGTCCTTCTAACGTGAAGGAAAAGTTACTGCATCTGGCTCCTCCCACGACTAAAAACGAATTACACCTAGTAGGCCTCTTTGGATTTTGGAGGCAGCATATTCCTCATTTGGGTGTGCTACTCTGGACTATTTACCAAGTGACTTGAAAAGCTGCTAGTTTTGAGTGGAGCCCAGAACAAGAGAAGGTTCTGCAACAGGTTCAGTCTGCTGTGCAAGCTGCTCTGCCACTTGGGCCACGTGATCCAGCTCATCCAATGGTGCCTGAAGTGTCAGTGGCAGATAGAGATGCTGTTTGGAGTCTCTGGAAGGCCTGTATTGGTGAATCACAGCACAGATGCTTAGGATTCTGGAGCAAAGCCCTGCCATCCTCTGCAGATAACAATTAAAGGCACAACTAAGTTGCATGAGGAAGTGGCCCAAATGCCCATGATCTCTACTCCTGTCACATTACCTTCCATCTCTCACTCTGTACATATGGCCTTATGGGGTGTTTCCTATGATCAGTTGACTGAAAAAGAGAAAACTCGGGCCTGGTTTACAGATGGTTCTGCACGATATGCAGCCATCACTCGAAAGTGGACAGCGGCAGCACTATAGCCCCTTTACTGGGACCTCGCGGAAGGACAGTGGTGAAGGGAAATTCTTCTAATGGGCAGAACTTCAAGCAGTGCACTTAGCTGTTCACTTTGCTTGGAAGGAGAAATGGCCAGATACGTGATTGTATACTGATTCATGGGCCGTGGCCAATGGTTTGGCTGGATGGTCAGGGACTTGGAAGGAACATGACTGGAAAACTGGAGACAAGGATTTATGGGGAAAAGGTATGCGAATAGACCTCTCTGAATGGGCCAAAGAAGTGAAGATATTTGTGTCTCATGTGAATGCTTACCAAAGGGTGACCTCAGCAGAGGAAGGGGTTAACAATCAAGTGGATAGGATGATGCGTTCTGTGGAACCACTCACCCTCTTTCCACAGCTACTGCCATCATTGCTCAATGGGCTCATGAATAAAGTGGCCATGGTGACAGGGATGCAGGTTATGCATAGGTCCAGCAACACAGACTTTCACTCACCAAGGCAGAGACCAACACTGAGTTCCCGATATGTCACCATCCCTCAAGGTGATCAGCCAGCAACCTGGTGGCAAGTCGATTACACTGGACAACTTCCATCACGGAAAGGGTAGCATTTTGTTCTTACTGGAATAGACACTTACTCTGGATATGGATTTGCCTTCCGTGCATGCAATACTTCTCCCAAAACTACCAACTGAAGACTTATACAATGTCTTATCCACCATCATGGTATCCCACATAGCATTGCTTCGGATCAAGGTACTCACTTCACAACAAATGAAGTGTGGCAGTGGGTCTATGCTCATGGCATTCACTGGTCTTACCATGTTCCCCCGATCATCCTGAAGCAGCTGCCTTGATGGAATGATGGAACTGCCTCCTAAAGATACAATTACAATGCCAGCTAGGTAGCAGTAACTTGCAGGGTTGGGGCAATGTTCTCCAGAAGGCTGTATATGTTCTAAACTAGCATCCAGTATGTGGTACTGTATCTCCCAAAGCCAGGATTCATGGGTCCAGAAATCAAGGGGTGAAAATGGCAATGGCACCACTCACTATTAACGCTAGTGACCCATTTGCAAGATTGCTGTTTCCTGTCCCCACAACCTTATGCTCTGCAGGTCCTCTAGACCTCTAGTCTTAGTTTCAAGGGGAGGAATGCTCCCACCTGGAGACACATCACTGATTCCACTGGACTGGAAGCTACCTGGCCACTATGGGTTTCTTATTCCTCTGGATCAACAGGCAAAGAAGAGCGTAACCATACTGGTTGGTGTAACAGATCCTGATTACCGAGAAGAAACTGGATTCATACTACATAATGGAGGTAAAGAAGAGTATGTCTGGAATGCAGGAGATCCCTCTGGGAAACTCTTAGTACTACCACACCCTGTGCTTAAAGTAAATGGAAAACGACAGCAACACAATTCCGACATGATAACTAATGGCCCAGACCCCTCAGGAATGAAGGTTTGGGTCACCCAACCAGGCAAAGAACCACAACCAGCTGAGGTGCTTGCTGAGGGAAAAGGGAATAAGAAAAGGGTGGTGGAAGAAGGTTGTTCTAAATACCAGTTAAGGCCACCTGTCCAGTTGTAGAAATGAGGACTGTAATTATTACAAGTATTTCTGCTTTGTATGCGTACCTCAAATATTTGTTTTCTTCACTTATAAAATATAAGATTTAATCAGCGCCATTGCATTTTTGGTTGTATATGTTTGTTGTATCCTGTTGGGCTCAAATACGACTTCGTAACTGTCTTTATTCAGAGATTATATATGGTTTGGGAAGATGTATACAGGTGCCAAGTTGACAAGGGGTGCACTGTGATAATTAAGATTGTGTGTCAACTAACACAGAGGTAGAACAACTAAATAAATCTATAACAAAACAAGAAGTTGAAAAGGTAATTAAAAAACTCCCAACAAAAAAAAGCCCTAGCCTTGATGGTTTCACTGGAGAATTCTAGCAAACTTTCAGAGAAGAGTTAACACCACTACTACTAAAGGTATTTCAGAACATAGAAAAGGATAGAATACTCCCCAACTCATTCTACGAAGCCAGCGTAACCCTGATACCAAAACCAGGTAAAGACACCACAAAAAAAGAAAATTGTAGACCAATATCCCTCATGAACATAGACGCAAAAATCCTCAACAAAATTCTAGCCAATAGAATTCAGCAACATATCAAAAAAAATTCAACATGATCAAGTGGGATTTATACCAGCTATGCAGGGATGGTTCAACATTAGAAAAACAATCAATATAATACACATCCTAAATAAAACAAAAGAACCACACGATCTTATCAACTGACGCAGAAAAGGCATTTGACAAAATCCAACACCCATTCATGATAAAAATTCTCAGCAAAATAGGAATACAAGAGAAACTCAACATAATTAAGGGTACTTATACAAAGCCAACAGCCACCATCATCCTAAATGGAGAGAGTCTGAAAGCATTCCACTTAAGAATGGGAAACAGACAAGGATGCCCTTTATCACCACTCTTATTCGACACTATGCTGGAGATCCTAGCCAGAGCAATTAGGCTAGAAAAAGAAATAAAGGGCATCCACATTGGTAAGGAAGAAGTAAGAGCATCTCTATTAGCAAATGATAAGATCTTATACACAGAAAACCCCAAAGAATCCACAAGAAAGCTACTGGAACTAACAGAAGCTTTCAGCAAAGTATCAGGGTACAAGATCGACGTACAAAAATCAGTTGGATTCCTGTACACCAACAAAGAGAACTTCCAAGATGAAATCACCAAATCAATACCATTTACAATAGCCCCCAAGAAGATAAAATACTTAGGAATAAATCTAACCAGAGACGTAAAAGACCCATACAAAGAGAACTACAAGACAGTACTGCAAGAAACCAAAAGAGACATACATAAGTGGAAAAACATACCTTGCTCATGGACAGGAAGACTCAACGTTGTGAAAATGTCGATTCTACACAAAGCAATCTACAGATGAAAGGGAATCACAATCCAAATTCCAACGGCATTTTTTAATGAGATGGAGAAACAAATCACCAACTTCATATGGAAAGGGAAGAGGCCCAGGATAAGTAAAGCATTACTGAAGAAGAACAAAGTGGGAAGCTTCACACTACCTCATTACAGAACCTATTACACCACCATGGTAGTCCAATAGCCTTGTACTGGTACAACAGATACACAGACCAATGGAACAGAATTGAGAATCCAGACGTAAATTCATCCACCTATGAACATCTGATATTTGACAAAGGCCTAAAGTCCGTTAAATGGGAAAAAGACAGTCTCTTTAACAAATGGTGCTGGCATAACTGGATATGCATCTGCAAAAAACTGAAACAAGACCCATACCTCACACCATGCACCAAAACTAAATCAAAATGGATCAAAGACCTAAATATAAAATCGAAATGATAAAGATCATGGGAGAAAAAATAGGGACAACGCTAGGAGCCCTAACGCACAGACAGAATACAAACCTTAAGTAACAATGAACAAACACCAGCAGAGAAACTAGACAACCTGGAGCCCTTAAAAACTGGGAAAAAATTTTTGGCTATGACAAATCCGATCAGCGTCTAATCTCTAAAATCTACAAGACACTGCAAAACCTCAACAACGAAAAGACAACCAAATTAAAAAATGGGCAAAGGATATGAACAGGCACTTCACCAAAGACAACATTCAGGTGCCTAACAGACACATAAGGAAATCCACATGATCATCAGCCATTACAGAAATATAAATCAAAACTACAATGAGATACCATCTCACCCCAACAAGGCTAGCATTAATCCAAAAAACACAAAATAATAAATGTTGGAGAGGTTATGAAGAGACTGAACACTTATACACTGTTAGTGGCAATGTAAAATGGTACAACCACATTGAAAATAGATTTGGCACTTCCTTAAAAAGCTAGAAATAGAAGTACCATACGATCCAGCAATCCCACTGCTTGGAATGTATCCCAGAGAAGAGCCATCACACAAATAGATGTATGCACCACTGTTCACAATAGCAAAAAGATGGAAACAACCTAGGTGCCTATCAACAGACGAACGGATAAACAAATTATGGTATATTCACACAATGAAATATTATGCAACGATAAAGAACGACGATGAAGCCGTGAAACATCTCACAACATGGAGGAATCTGGAAGGCATTACGCTGACTGAAGTTAGTAAGTTGCAAAAGGACAAATATTGTATGAGACCACTATTATAAGAACTCAAGAAAAGGTTTAAACACAGAAGAAAACATTCTTTGATGGTTATGAGGATGGGGAGGGAGAGAGGGGTATTCACTAACTAGATAGCAGACAAGAATTACCTTAGGTGAAGGGAAGGACAATACACTACAGGGGATGCCAGCACAGCTGGACTAAATCAAAGCTAAGAAGTTTCCTGAATACAGTCAAACACTTTGAGGGACACAGTAGCAGGGGTAGGGATCTGGGGACCATGCTTTCAGGGGACATCTAGGTCAACTAGCCTAACAAAGCTTATTAAAATCTTCTGCATCTCACTTTGGTGAGTGGCATCTGGGGTCTTAAAAGCTAGCAAGCGGCCATCTAAGATGCATCAGTTGGTCCCAACTCACCTGGAGCAAAGGAGAATGAAGAACACCAAAGACATAAGGAAAATATTAGCCCAAGAGACAGAAAGGGCCACATAAACCAGAGACTCCACCAGCTTGAGACCAGAAAAACTAGATGGTACCCAGCTACCACCAATGACCACCCTGACAGGGAACCCAACAGTGAGTCCCTGATGGAGCAGGAGAAAAGTGGGGTGCAGAACTCAAATTCATGTAAAAAGACCAGATTTAATGGTCTGACTGAGACTGGAGGGACCCCAGAAGACATGTCCCCCAGACTCTGTTCACCCAGAACTAAAATCATTCCCAAGGCCAACTCTTCAGACAAAGATTAGACTGGACTATTAGACATAAAACAATACTCGTGAAGAGTGTGCTTCATAGTTCAAGTAGATGCAAGAGAATAAACAGACAGCTCCTGTCCGGAAGCAAGACGAGAAGGCAAAAAAGGACAGGAACTGGTTGAATGGACACAGGAAATCTGGGGTAAAGAGGAGGAGTGTGCTGTCGCAGTATAGGGAGAGTAACTAAGGCCACATAACAATGTGTGTATGAATTTTTGTAAGAGAAACTAACTTGAATTGTAAACTTACACTTAAAGCACAATTTAATAAAAAAAAAAAGATTTTGTGTGAACTTGGCTGGGCCATAATTCTCAGTGTTTTGGCAGTTGACTAATGTGATCATTTCCCTGTTTAGATTTGATACGTGATCATCCCCATAACGGGATCTTCTGTGAGCGGTACCAGCAGGGCAGGGCCTGTGGCAGCTCACTGCCCCCTCAGCCTTCATCCTTCTGCCTTCTGCTGCCTAGCTCCTGACTGCTCACCTTGCAGGGGGTTTTGCTTGTTCTAGATCCTGCAGATGGCTCCTGTTCATCTGACCTCTAGTTCTTGGGACTTGAGCTAACAGATTGCCTGCCGATCTTGAGATTCATCAATCTTCACAGCCTGCTACAGCTCAGCTCTCCAGCCTGCCGATCTTCGGTTCACCAGCCCCTGTGGCTACGTGAATAGGAGAATCCTCTTTCCTGTCCCACGGACTTGGGACATTACAGCCTCTAAAAACCACGTGAACCATTTCCTTGATATAAATCTGTCTTTATCTATATATATCCATCTATATACGCTTTACTGGATTTGCTTCTCTAGAGAACCCAGCCTAACACATAGTTCAACATTTACTTCATTGTTTAGGGCCATTCCTTGCTTAAATAAAACTCTTACCTCACACTGCAAAGTAAAGCTTAAATTTAAACACAGCTGAAAACAACTGGAATCAACTCCTCTTCAACTGTACTAGACTTGGGTAAGGGTACTATAGCCAGTAATAGTATTACCATAATATAAATCTCATCTCCCTTATTTCATTAAGCAATTAAAACAAAGTTTTAAGGGCTCCACAAAAAAAAAAAAAAAAAGAAGTAAGGAATATTTATATGGAAATAAATGTTATCATAAGCATCATCAGTACTCAAGCTAACAAACTGTGCCAACATCACTTTGCAGCAGTTTAAGTAACTACTCAGAGAAAATAAAAAAAGTTTATCTGGTAAGTAGTTAAAAAAAAAAAAGAAAAAAGGCTGAATTTATTTAATAGTTAATTAAATAGTAAGATTGTTTTTTAAAAAGTCTACATTAAGTTTTTCAATTTGTGGAATTAAAAAAAGTCATAAATATTTCTAGTTGTGCCCTAATCATAAGCCTTAAATTCTGATTTCTCACAAGACACACAATTATCTACAAAGCTTATATGCATGCCAAACAATCACGCCATTTTTCATGTGAGTTTTTACCCTCTTCTGCCCATCTCTCATTCACTACTATTATTCCTGAGGGATTTCTCTATAGGCAATCTTATCCAATGTCATTGTTTTGGCCTATGTACTAGTGAGACCCAAACGATCTCCAGCTCTGATCTCAGTCTTGAGTTCAGACTACCTGCTATACAAATAATAAAAATCTATGACATAGTATTGAGCTCTTATTATGTGCCCAAAAGGTCAGCAGTTCAAATCCACCAGCTGCTCCTTGGAAATCCTAGGGGACAGTTCTACTCTGTCCTGTAGGATCACTATGAGTCAGAATCAACTCAATAGCAACAGGTTCCATTGTTGTTGTTTTTTTTTTAACTTAAGTCGTTAACATACATTATTTCTTTTTATTTTTACACTCCTGTGTGGTAAGCACTGTTACTATTTTCATTTCACAGACAGAGACTTAGACAGGTTATAGGTAAATGTCCCCAGGTCTTACAGATAGTGAGATACAGCATAGTTATAACCTATGTACCTTGATTCTCAAGCCTGAACATCTTTCTACCACGTTATACTGCCTCCACATGTAAGCCAACTGAAAACAGAACAAATTTCCCCTCTCACTCCTCACAAATCTGTTCCTTATTTTGTATTTCTGATCTAAGTTAATGTTACTTCATTCCCATTAAGTCACCCATACTGGAAATCTGAAACTCATTCTGACTTCTTCTTGACCTCCAACATTCAATTAGTTGCCAATTCCTATTAACTTTACCCTCCGAATATTTTTTAACTCTGCCCCTTCAACCACTATTAAAGTAATTCCTACATTATAATAAACTCATTTGTTCATGTGTCTGTCTCTCCCACTAAAACTGTAATATACCCAAGGGCAAGAATTCTTTTTATTTTTTCGCATACAAAAATTTATACATACATTGTTATGTGACTCTAACTGCTCTCCCCATACTGTGACAGCACACTCCTCCTTTCCACCCGATTCCCCATGTTCATTCAACCAGCTCCTAACCCTCTCTGCCTTCCCATCTCACCTCCGGACAGAAGCCGCCCGTTTAATCTCTTGTATCTACTTGACCTAGGAGGCACACTCCTCATGACTATCACCTTATGTCCCACAGTCCAGTCCAATCCCTGTCTGAAGAGTTGGCCTTGGAAATCATTTTAGTTCTGGCCTCAGAAAGAATACAGGGACCATGCTTCCCGGGTTTCCTCCAGTCTCAGTCAGACCATTAAGTCTGGTCTTTTTACGTGAATTTGAGTTCTGCACCCCACCCTTGTCCTGCTCCAGCCAGGACTCTCTGTTGTGTTCCCTGTCGGGGCGGTTGCTGGTGGTAGCCAGGCACCGTCTACTTCTTCTGGTCTCAGGCTGATGAAGTCTCTGGTTTATGTGGCCCTTTCTGTCTCTTGGGCTAATACTCTCCTTGTGTCTTTGGTGTTCTTCATTCCCCTTTACTCCAGGTGGCTGGGACCAATTGATGCATCTTAGATGGCTACTTACAAGCTTTTAAGTCCCCAGATACCACTCACCAAAGTAGGATGCAGAACATTTTCTTAATAAGCTTTGTTATGCCAATTGACCTAGATGTCCCCTGAAAGCATGGTCCCCAGACCCCTACCCCTGCTACTCTCTCAAAGTGTTTGACTGTATTCAGGAAACTTCTTAGCTTTGATTTAGTCCAGCTGTGCTGGTTTCCCCTGTAGTGTGTGCTGTCCTTCCCTCCACCTAATTCTTATCTACTATCTAGTTAGTAAATAATCCTCATCTTCCCTCCCCACCCTCGTAACCATCAAAGAATGTTTTCTTCTGTGTTTAAACCTTTTCTTGAGTTCTTATAATAGTGGTCTTATACAACATTTGTTCTTCTGTGACTGACTAAATTCACTCAGCATAATGACCTCCAGCTTCCTCAATGCTATGTTTCACAGCTTCATCGTTGTTCTTTATCATTGCGTAGTATTCCATTATGTGGATATATCATAATTTGTTTAATCATTCGTCCGTTCATGGGCATCTAGGTTGTTTCCATCTTTTTGCTATTGTGAACAGTGCTGCAATGAACATGAGTGTGCATACATCTATTTGTGTGATGGCTCTTATTTCTCTAGGATATATACCAAGGAGCAGGATAGATGGATCACATGGTACTTCTATTTCTAGCTTTTTAAGGAAGCACCAAATCGATTTCCAAAGAAGTTGTACCATTTTACATTCCCACCAACAGTGTATCAGTGTTCCAGTCTCTCCACAACCTCTCCAGCATTTATGATTTTGTGTTTTTTGGATTAAAGCTAGCCATGCTGGGGTGAGATAATATCTCATTGTAGTTTTGATCTGCATTTCTTTAATGGCAAATGATCGTGAGCATTTCTTCATGTCTCTGTTAGGCACCTGAACGTCATCGTTGGTGAAGTGCCTGTTCATATCCTTTGCCCATTTTTTAACTGGGTTGTCTTTTTGTTGTTGAGGTTTTGCAGTATCTTATAGATTTTAGAGATTAGACGCTGATTGGATTTGTCGTAGCCAAAAATTTTTTCCCAGTCTGTAGGTTGTCTTTTTATGCTTTTGGTGAAGTCTTTCGATGAGCATAAGTGTTTGATTTTTAGGAGCTCCCATTTATCTAGTCTCTCTTCTGGTGCCTGTACATTGTTACTTATGGTTCGTATATGTTTATGCCATGTGTTAGGGCTCCTAGCATTGTCACGATTTTTTCTTCCATGATCTTTATCATTTATTTCATATTTAAGTCTTTGATCCATTTTGATTTAGTTTTTGTGCATGGTGTGAGGTATGGGTCTTGTTTCAGTTTTTTGCAGATGGATATCCAGTTATACCAGCACCATTTGTTAAAGAGACTGTCTTTTCCCCAATTAATGGACTCTGGGTCTTTTTCAAATATCAGCTGCTCATAGGTGGATGAATTAGTGTCTGGATGCTCAATTCTGTTCCATTGGTCTATGTATCTGTTGTTGTACCAGTACCAGGCTATTTTGACTGCCATGGCGGTATAATAGGTTCTAAAATTAGGTACTGTGAGGCCGCCCACTTTGTTCTTCTTCTTCAGTAATGCTTTACTTATCTGGTGCCTCTTCCCTTTCCATATGAAGTTGGTGATTTGTTTCTCCATCTCATTAAAAAATGCTGGAGGAGTATGAATTGGGATTGCATTGTATCTGTAGATCGCTTTGGGTAGAATTGACATTTTCACAATGTTGAGTCTTCCTATCCACGAGCGAGTTATGTTTTTCCACTTAGGCAGGTCTCTTTTGGTTTCTTGCAGTAGTGTCTAGTAGTTTCCATTGTATAGGTCTTTTACGTCTCTGGTTAGATTTATTCCTAAGGATTTTATCTTCTTGGGGGGCTACTGTAAATGGTATTGATTTGGTGATCTCCTCTTCACAGTTCTCTTTGTTGGTGTAAAGGAATCCAACTGATTTCTGTACGTTTATCTTGTATCCTGAAACTTTGCTGAAATCTCTATCAGTGCCAGTAGTTTTCATGTGGATTCTTTGGGGTTTTCTAAGATCATATCATCTGCAAATAGAGATACTCTGACTTCTTCTCTACCAATTTAGATGCCCTTTAGTACGTTTTCTAGCCTAATTCCTCTGGCTAGGACCTCCAGCACAATGTTTAAAGAGTGGTGATAAAGGGCATCCCTGTCGGGTTCCCGTTCTCAAGGGGAATGCTTTCAAAGTCTCTCCATTTCGGATGATGTTGGCTGTTGGCTTTGAATAAATGCACATAATTATATTGAGGAATTTCCCCTGTATTCGTATTTTGTTGAGAGTTTTTCTCATGAATGGGTGTTGGACTTTGTCAAACGCCTTTCCTGCATCAATTGGTAAGATCATGTAATTCCTGTCTTTTATTTATGAGGTGGATTACATTGATTGTTTTTCTAATGTTGAACCATCCGTGCATAGCTGCTGTAAATCCCACTTGATCATGGTGAATTATTTTTTTGATATGTTGCTGAATTCTATTGGCTAGAATTTTGTTGAGGATTTTTGCATCAATGTTCATGAGGGATACTGGTCTGTAATTTTCTTTTTTTGTGGTGTTTTTACCTGGTTTTGGTATCAGGGTTATGCTGGCTTCACAGAATGAATTTGGGAGTA
>NW_004444104.1:2547559-2552505 GCF_000243295.1 Trichechus manatus latirostris
CAAAGGTTCTGGTAGGATGTGTTTTCAATCTCATTTGATTCTATGAATTTCTTTATTCCATCCTTAATTTCTTCTATAACCCAGTAGTTTTTGAGCAAGATGTTGTTCAGTTTCCATGTGTTTGATTTTTTTTTTCCTTGCTTTTTCTGTTGTTGATTTCTACTTTCATGGCTTTCCGGTCAGAAAAGATGCTTTGTAATATTTCGATGGTTTGGATTTTGTTAAGGTTTGCTTTATGGCCCAATGTGTGGTCTATGCTGGAGAATGTTCCATGTGCGTTGGAAAAGAAAGTATACTTGGCTGCTGTTGGGTAGAGTGTTCGGTGTATGTTGATGAGATCAATTTGGCTGATTGTAGCATTTAGCTCTTCTGTGTCTTTGTTGAGCTTCTTTCTCGATGTTCCGTCCTTCACCAAAAGTGGTATTGAAGTCTCCTACTACTACTGTGGAGCTGTCTCTCTTTTCAGTGCTGTCAGAGTTTGTTTTATGTATTCTGGAGCCTGTAATTTGGTGCGTAAATACTTATTATAGTTATGTCCTCCTGGTGTATTGACACTTTAATCATTATATAGTGTCTTTCCGTATCCTTTGTGGTGGCTTTTACTTTAAAGTTTATTTTATCAGAGATTAATATTGCCACTTCTACTTTTTTGAGTGTTGTTTGCTTGATATATTTTTTTCCATTCTTTGAGTTTTAGTTGGTTTGTGTCTTTAAGTCTATGGTGTGTCTCTTGTAGCAGCATACAGACTTATCGTATTTTTTTATCCAATCTGCCACTCTCTGTTTCTTAATTGGTGCATTTAGTCCAGTTACAGTGAGTGCAATTATTGATAGGTATGAGTTTACTGCTGTCATTTTGATGTCTTTTTTTGTGTGTTGTTCACAGTTTCCTTGTTCACTTAGTTTTTTTTGGCTGAGTCGTTTTCTTTATGTATTTTCTTTTCATCTTTTTCATTGTTGATTTTGTGTGTGCTGAGTCTTTATATTTTTCTAGGTTTTTATTTTGACTCATAGGATAGTTAGTTTCCTGTGTGGTTACCTTAATATTTACCCTTTTTCTTTTAAGTTTATACCAGTCTTTTATTTCTTTATATTGCCTTGACTTCCTCTCCATACGAAAAATCTACGTCTATATTTTTTAAGTCCCTCTTTTTTGTTTTAATGTTGTCGTCTTTTACATATTGACATCTGTTACCCTATTTTCAGTGTTTTAGCTTTGATTTACTTTTGTGACTTCCGTATTTAGGTTGATATCTGGTTGCTCTGTCCTGTGTTCTAGTCTCGGGTTGTTATCTGATACTACTGATTTTCTAACTGGAGGACTCCCTTTAGTATTTCTTGTAATTTTGGTTTGGTTTTTGCATTACCTGAACTTCAGTTTATCTGGAAATGCCCTAATTTCGCCATCATATGTGAAGGCAGTTTTGCTGGATATATAATTCTTGGCTGCAGTTTTTTGTTTTTTTTTTTTTCCTTCAAGGCTTTATATATGTCATCCCATTGCCTTCTTACCTTCATGGTTTCTGCTAAGTAAGTTCGAGTTTATTCTTATTGGCTCTCCTTTGCTGATGAGTTTTCGTTTATCCCTAGCTGCTTTTAAAATTCTCTCTTTATCTTTGGTTTTGGCAAGGTTGATTATGTCTTGGTGACTTTCTTTTGGGATCTACCTCATGGGGGGTGCAATGAGCATCTTGTATAAATATCTTGTCATCTTTCATGATATCAGGGAAGTTTTCTGCTGACAAATCTTCAACAATTCTCTCTGTATTTTCTGTTGTCCCCCCTGTTCTGGTACTCCAATCACTCACAGGTTATTCCTCTTGATACAGTCCCACATAATTCTTAGTGTTTCTTCATTTTTTTTAATCCCTTTTTCTGATTTTTCCTCAAATAAGTTGGTGTCAAGTGCTTTACCTTCAATCTCACTAATTCTAACTACCATCGCCTCAATTCTGTTCCTATGACTTTCTATTGAGTTGTCTAATTCTGAAATTTTATTGTTAATCTTCTGGATTTCTGATTGCTGTCTATGGATTCTTGTGGCCTCTTAAATTTGTCATTATGCTCTTCTATAATGTTTCTAATTTCCTCTACTGCATGTTTTGCGTTTTGCTTAACTTCCTTCCTAATTTCTTGAAGAGTTCCGTATATTAATCTTTTATATTCTGCCTCTGGTAATTCCAAGAGATTTTCCTCCTGTGGAAAACTTCTAAATTCTTTATTTTGGGAGCTTGCTGAAGCCATCATGGATTGCCTCTTTATGTGATTTGATGTTGACTGTTGTCTCCGAGCCACCAATAAAGTTATTATATTTATTTATTTTACGTTTGCTTACTGTGTCCTAGCTTCTTTTGTTTTGATATGCCCAAATAGGCTGCTCATATGAGCTAGTTTGATTATTGTCATCTTTGAAGCTCTAATGTCCTGTCACCAGGTGGTTAGATCTGTTACTAGGCATGTGAGCTGAGCCCATTCCTCCTGAATGGATTCAGTTCAGGTGCCCAGGTAGACAGTCACCAGGTATGTGGTGTAGGCTCTCACTTACAATCCTAGAAAGGCATAGGTGATTGGTGTAGGTACACGCATCTGGCTGCAGCAGGGGAACACAATCTGAGCAAGGCATGGGGCTGATGGCTGTCCCCAAGTGTCCAGGAGGAAGATGTGTCCATTCCCTAGAGCGCGTAGATGAGTGGGTTTTGCAGCCGGACTATGAGCACCTCACGCTGTTGGATGTAAGGACTGGGGGGCACCACTTATTCATGGACCTCTATTGCAGATGGCTAGGTGGTGTGGGTGGAGCCACCAGTCCTCAGGCCCCTGAAAGACCCTGCTTAATGGGCAGAGCACTGTCAAGTGTCAAGAACCTGCCACTTCACAGCTGAAAGCGTTTTAAGTTACACTTCCAGCATATACCTTGTTGTACTGCAGTAATGAGGGCCTATGCTGTTGAGATGGGTCCACACAAGTCTATGTAGGGGGAAAGGCATTCAAAGTCCATGGATCCCTTATGCCTGTGCCTAGAGAAAGGAGCTGTGCTCACCCTGGGTTCCTGGCTTAGGGAAGCCAGCAGTTTATTTTTTCCCATTTGTTAATTAGTTCACTCTCCAAGGCAGGGAGAATGGCTCCGGGCGTGTGACAGATCCTACTTCCGGCCCAGGGGACTCGGCAATTGCTGAAGCAGGTCCAGGACCCAATGCAGAGCAGGGAGGTAAATGGGAGAGAGGCTTTTCCCTAAGGGGGGTGTTTTTGATCCACACGGTAAGCTGTACACAAGTACTTATCTTTCGTCAATGAGGGCTGCTTCTCACTTGTTCTGGGTGGCCGTGTAGACTTTCTCGCGCTGGGTTTCTCCCAGTATGGAAAAAGCACTTCCCAAGCACCACTGCTTGCCTGCCTCACAGCTCACCCACGAGCTGCTCAGGCCTGAAGGGCTCAGGCTCTTGCCAGGTCAGCTCTGGCAACTCCTCGCTGCTTCCAAACCATCTCCCCCTTCCCCTGACACTCAGTCTGGTTCCTCAACTCTGCCTTTGATGTTCAGGGCTCCCAGACTGCCATATATAATCGAACCACTTGTTTTTTCGGGTCTTTATTGTAAGAGGGTCCACCGGAAGCATCTGACTATTCCACCATCTTGGCCAAGAACTCTTATTTATGTCTGAATACCTAATGGCTAGTATAGTGTCTGACAATCAGGTGAATTGCCACAGATAAATTGTTTCCCATAGCTTCTCCTTTTTATTAACGATTCCCATAGTTTCACAGAAGGCGCCCACAATTTACCAGAGGTCTCTTTGGCTGAAATCATCCAGTGATTTATTAAGCAGGATTCTCCTGCAGACCTGTTCCTCAATTCTCTGTGCTATCTTTTCTCTACACAGCGGGTGAACAGTAGATAGTCATTCAGTACCAAATTACTAGTAGAGTGTACAGATACAGTTTAGTTTTCTTTTTTTAATACATGTCTGGATTCTCAGTCTTCTATCCCAATCCAGTCACTCAATTAGAGCAAAATCATTCTTGTTCTAGAGCTGTAGAGTACGAAATAGTTCTTTCTGTCTGGGATCCTATCAAGATGGGAAATGAAGGTTGAAGATACTCTTACCAAGAATTTACCATAAGTCTATCCTGATTCTCCCTTGTTTCTACATTCAAAATATCTGCAATTCCTTCATTAGAATTTTCACTCTGGTCAGCTATATATAAGTCTCAAAGCTTATCTAATCATCCGAATCATCTCCAAAACTTTGCAAAAGTACAAATCCCAAGCTCCACCTCAAATCCACTCGATTATCTCGTGAAATAGAGACCAAAAATCCCTATTTTTAAGGAGATCACCAGGTCATTCTTGTGTAACTGACGTTCATTCTAATGTTAAGGCCCCAGCTTGTCTAATCCTCCTTTTTGTAAAAGAAGCTTATTACAGTTTTGACCCTTTAAGATATACAATTATCTCTCCCTCTTTCTCTCTCTCTCACACACATACACACACACCCCACAGCTTTGAAGAACACTAGATACACAAATATACACTATCAGGACAGGGAATTTACTAATTCACTCATAAAAAAATTTACTGGCTACTGGGCAGAGGGCTGTGGGGACCATGGTCTTGGGGAACATCTATAACACAGTTTATAAAGGCAATGTTCTACATTCTCCCTTGGTGAGTAGCATATGGGATCTTAAAAGCCTATGAGCAGCCATCTAAGATACTCCACTGGTCTCATCCCTTCGGGAGCAAGGGAGAGTGAAGAAAACAGGATACAAGGAAAAGATTAGTCTGAACGACTAATGGACCACAGCTACCAAGGCCTCCATCAGACTGAATCCAGCACAGCTAGATGGTACCCAGCTACCACCACTGAATGCTCTGACCGGGATCACAACAGAGGGTTCTGGACAGAGCTGGAGACGGATGTAGAACAAAATTCTAACTCACAAAAAAA
>NW_004444104.1:2552735-2555399 GCF_000243295.1 Trichechus manatus latirostris
AAGGATAGTGTTGATGTGTTGTGAGGTTGTTAACCATTGTCATAGGGCAACATTTGTACTGTTTAATGAGAAAACTATTTTGTTCTGTAAACCTTCATCTAAAGTAAGAATAACAGCACAATTGGAAGAGTGCAGTCGATGTCACTGAACTGTGCATGTAGAAATTTTTGAAATGGTGTATCTTTGGCTACGTACATATTCACCAAAAAAAAAAAAAAGGTCGTGAAGGAAGAGGGTTGACATGTCGTGGGGTTGTTAACCCATGTCATAAAACAATGTGTGTACTACTGTTTCATGAGAAACTATTCTGTAAACCTTCACCTGAAGTACAATTAAAAAATAAATAAATAAAAATTTACTGGCTATCAACTGAAAGCCAAACATTAACCCTAAGCAAGTTACTTCAACTGTCAGTATCTCATCTGTAAAATAACAATCATCTCTCCCTCTGACAGATGTAGTAAAGTCAGATAATAAATACCATGTACTTTACATTAGTTTGCTTAACAAATAGTAATCAGTAAAGTGCTCAAATAAATATTTTCAAAAATTACTATTGTTATTAACCTGGTAAGGTAAGTTGAGTCCTGATAGCCTTCTGTGCTAAGCTACTGTCCAGTTAAGTTTAAACGGAGAAAGGCAGAAGTATACACAAAGACCTTTAAAAGCATGTTCAAATTCTAATATGCCCTACAGTTGGAAAAAGCAATCATTTTTTCTACTCTAATAGAATGTTTCCATTCTAATATAAAGGTTGAAAGCAAATATCAACAAAATGTTCTTGACAAATGGGGATACAAAGAAAATACAGAATTCTGAAAAGAGAAGTCATAATAGTGAAGGGGCATAACATTTTATCTGATGAAAAAGAAACACATGTGATAGCTGAGAATCTGTGATCTGTGCTATAGATAAAACTATACAAATAGAGATTTTCAAGCACATTAGTCTATAACCAGACATGTTCTTCTTTTTTACGGGTACAATTCAGTCAGTGACATTAATTACATTCACCATGTTGTACAAGCATCCAGATATGGTTTTTAGGAAGATCATTCCAGTGGCAAGAGAGAAAATGCTGAGTTGGGAAGAAACTGGTGGCAGTGTAACCAAGTAAGAAGCTAATGAAGCTAAGAAGCAATCTACGGGTGACTTGGAAAGCTACGATAAGGGCCTGGGCTAAGCCTTGACAGAGAGGATAAGGAGGAAGCCCATCTCAAAATAACAAAACTGGACGTGAGAAGGAAGAAGGAAAAATAGACATTTCTTAGATTTAAGTTTGCCAGACTGGTTGTCATTCACTAAGACAGGATATACAGCAAGAAAAGTTTAAGTCTGAGAAAAAAGAAAGTCCACTCTGAATATAACAAATTACGGAATATTCATTACCTTAGTAACTGCAAAATTACATTCAAATCAAGAAAATATAACAGCAGAAAATGATTATACATAACTGTTTCAACATGGCACTCTTTATATGGATGTGACAGATTATAAAATTAATCTAAATTTATTCTAAAATAATTCTGTACTTTACAACTAAAGTTTTAAAGAAAATAAAAGAATTTCTGAGAAAATACACTGTTCTTTGCTACAAATCCTAAAAAAAAGCAAAAGAAATCAGATCTTTTTTTTTCCTAAAATCATCAGCATATAAATTTCAAATTACAGACTTCGCCAATTTCTAAAAAATAACTGCTTCTTTATATTTCTCTTTTTCACCAAGGAACTGAAAGTACTTCACAAATATTCCTACGGATTTTCCCTAGTGTTTGCTTGGAAATGTTTTAAGGCAGATGTTTAGAAAGCAGCTATAACTCTTTCAGGTCACTACCACTGAAGCACTAACAGAAATAGTATTAAGATCCTTTAACTATAGGTTTTACCAACAGCAAAAAGTAAATGGGGAGGGGTGTAGTTTATGACAAAAAAAGAATAAACAAAGAAGAAAAAAATGCAGCAGGGATAAAGGAATTGGAGGGCATCGTCATTATTGTGAGGGATGGTAAACGCCAACACATTTTACCTTAAGGGCCATTTAGTGGAATCACCGCCAAGTATGGGCCTGCAAAAAGGTACCTTAATGGCCTATGCAGGAAGTTGAAATTTCATCTGATTACCAAGTTGGAAATGGAAAACAAAGGGAATCACACACACAGAATCAAATTCAGAAAACCCAGACCCCGATCTACCTTCAAGAGGCAAAAGTTGCCTCACGGAGACAAAAAGGGACCAATGGCCATCCTAAATCAAAGTTCTGTGATCAACAGTTGCAGTTCTCTACAACTACATGACAATGGATGCCAGGAATACTGACACAGAAAACGAAGTCACAGTTCCTCTCGCTTGTGCTCCATCCCTATAATCAGGCATCCATTTGGGACTCTTAGAATTCCACACCCTATAGCACTGACATCTTTTCAAGAATTAACTACCAAAGAGAAAGAGTACATCAAGTTGCCATTTGTGAAGTGGAACATAAGCATCATGAGGGCAAAGATCTTATCTCTTTCTCATCTGTAAAATGGAGATAATAAAACTGATGGTCAAAAATTGTACTTTAGGACTCCGGCAAGATGGCGGTCTAGGCAGAAGCACCACGCCGTCCCTCCACAACAAAGATCCGAAAAACTAAGCCAAACAGAGAATCAACAATCCTGAAAC
>NW_004444104.1:2555499-2567849 GCF_000243295.1 Trichechus manatus latirostris
TTAACCAATGTCATAAAACAGCATGTGTGTTACTGTTACATGAGAAACTATCTGTTCTGTAAGCCTTCACATGAAGTACAATAAAATATTAAAAAAAAAAAAAAAAAATTGTACTTTACTTGGGGAGGTATTCAGATGCTCCACAAAACCTACTGGCTCTTATTTCACAGACAATTAAGATAGTATCCGTTTCTTCTTATTCTTGGTTTATTCTTAGTTTTGTGTCTCCTTCCCTCTTCATAACCGGTAACTTATATTTATATACATACGTGTATGATCTCACATTCTAATGAGAAAAAGAGAGTGTAAATTAAGAACAAATTATGCATTACTTTTGGAATAACTCAATTTGAGCCCTAGTAGAGTCAGATATTCATGGGACATTCTATTCTGTAACAAACTCTAGGAAGCAGTCTTTCACCTATAGCTTAGGAAAACAATCCTCCATTCCATTCTGTAAAGTTCCATTCACAAATAGCACAATATCATTTGACACCCATATATGATGCCATCCAAAATTCCAGAGCCAGGGAGGGAAAGGAGAAAGACCACATAAAGAGGAACTGGCTCTGCATATTTCTCATTGTTTCTTCGCAGGACTATCTCACTATGGCAAAATCTGAGCTCAAGTGATAAGCAGTAGCTACACAATTCCTAAGAATGTCTTGGAAATGCTCTTTCATTTGTGCTGATGTTCCTCTTTAACTACTAATTGATTTCCCAAAACAGGATGACGTAACTGTTCCTGAACTTTAGAACTAACTATAAAGCCACTTAATTAATACTCAGCTTAAATACTGTGTTTAGCAGGAAATTAAATATACAATGACCCTAAACAATTTAAAAAATACTAATTAAATATAATTTACAAATGTCAAGAACAGGTTTCAGGAAGAAGGCTCTTAGACCTATTATTAGGATTTATTACTGATGGAAAGTTAATAAAAATTTAACAATTAAATTAAAACTAGAGAGGCAGTGGAAAAAGTATATAGTCTTTGTAGTTAGACAAAACATTTAAATCCCAACTCTACTCCTTATGAGCTAATTGGTCAAGTTACTCAAGCTCTCTAACATCTCCTCCTCATCTGTAAATGGAAGTAATAATACCTAACTGGCAGGGTTATTTAGAATATTACATAAATTAACATATCTGTAATTGTAAATACTTCGAAATTAACAGAATATTGTATCATTGACTATACTGACACACAGTTGCTCAATAAATGATAATTATTACTTTTCAAATACAGCTAGGTTAACCACATAGAACAAATCAGTAAATTGTTATATAGTACTTTACTGTTAATTCTTGATCATACTGACTAAACTACAGAGTTCAAAATCACTAATGAACCTAAAGCAATCCATTTTTGGTTTTGCAATATTTACAATTATTTTTGCAGGAAATTAACTATGTCCAGGTGAAGGCTATGTCTAACAGAAATACAAGTTGGCTATGTCCAAATTGACCTTTTAAGAATAAGTTATTTTCCCAATAGATTCATAATAATTTAAGAAAATGTCATAGCCTGTATAACAATTATTAGAATGTATTATGAGGTCTATCTTGTTCACTGTTATATACCAATGTCTAATACAGTGCCTGGCACATAATAACCAAAAGCAAACCAAAGCGATTGCCCTCGAGTTGATTCCGACTCACAACAGCCTAGTAGTAATAGGTACCTAGTAAATATTTAATTGTTGTCTACACGCACCCACTTAAGATTATTCAGAGCAGCGGTCAAATGCTAGAAAAATAATCCAAAGTAATAAATGCACACACTTGAGAAGTAATTTTAATTAAAAATTAGTCAGAAATCTCTTAGTCTTTAAAAAGGCACAAAAAAGGACCTTACCTAATGACCCAGCATAGACCCATTGTGAAAATACAAGACTATATCAAAGGTTAATTGAAGAAAGTTGTAGGTAGGTAGAGGAAGAACATGAAAATGAAATGAAAGTCATCAGCAACAATCTTCAAGGAAATAAGTAGAGGGCTTACAACTACCTATGTAAAAACAAAGATACATATTCATCATAAATTTAAGGAGTAAAGGCTTAAAATAAGCAAAGGATCCTAATGACTTTCCAAAATTCTGTTCATTCTCATCACCGAGGAATAGGATTACTCTAGCCAATTAAATTCAGTTCACTTTTACTGGCTTTCTACTGTGTACTATTCACTGTTAGCAAGCATGATGAACAATGGAAAGATGAGGTTCAATGTGGTACAGAAGGAAGCCATGTGCACACAACTACTATATAATACACATCTGGAACCATGGAACCAAGACAAGAACCTGACCTGATTCATACTTTAGCACTCTTTTCCACCTTTGCACTTTTTACTAGTTTGGTTATGTACTTGACCATCCTTCTGTTTTTGAACTTTAAGTGCCAGCAACTTGAATTCTAGAGTTATTTTACCTTTTCTTTAAAAAAAAAAAGTTATTTTTTAAAAAGAACCAATTTTTAACATCTCCCATTTTGTTCAGTATAATTCGTACAATGTCAAAATGAGCTACAATAAAACTCCAAGTGCACCTTAAAACATTTCTGGAACGTTTTAAAGGCATTCGAGTCAATTCTGACCCATAGCAACCCTGTAGAACAGACTAGAACCACCCCATAGAGCTTCCAAGGAGCGCCAGGTGGGTTCTAACCTTCGACCTTTTGGTTTGCAGATATAGCTTTTAACCACACCACCACCAGGGTTTCCTTTAAAGGCACAGATCTCAAATTCTCCTTGGAACATGTAAAGATAACTTTTGCCTGCTTGCTCCCTAAATGAATGGCAACTGTAAGATGAGCAGTAACTGATGGTTTCAGCAAGAGGAGGAAGTGAGGCTTCACAGGTGGGTCCTCTTCCTGATTTCATAAGGCTCAGAGTGATCTTAAAATCATGATTCAATTCTTCTGGTCCCAATTCATGTTTTTCTCCTTCCCAAAGTTGAAGTTTAACTAAAATGTTGTTAGTAAAGAAATCTGATAATATTTTGATGCCTGTTTTTTTAATTTTTATTTGTAAAAATAGCAAAGGAATACTTGTTCTCAAATTAAATGTCTTTCCCACAAAAATTAAGCATGGGATTTAATAAATCCCACTGGACAACAATTTCAACAGTATCATTTAAAATATATGATATTTTTGCCTTCTCCGTAACTCCTTTACTAAGATGACTATTGACACTTAAAAGGGGTCCTGGTGGCACAATGGTTATGCGCTTGGCTGCTAACCAAAAAGCTGGCGATTAGAACCCACCAGCTCCACGGGAGAAAGACTTGGCGATCTGTTTCTGTTACTTCCTTAAAGATAACAGCCTTCCAAATCCTATAGGGCAGTTCTACTCCGTCCTATAGGGTCGTTCTGAGTCCGAATTGACCGGACTGCAACGGGTTTGGTTTACTGACACTTAAGATAATAACTAAAGAGTCAAGCCCAAATCCATTGCAATCTAGATGATTCCGACTCATAGCGACCCTACAGGGCAGAGAACTGCCCCATAGGTTTCCAAGGCTGTAATATTTATGGAAGAAAACTGCCCCATCTTTCTACCGCGGAGCCGCTAGTGGGCTGGAACTGCCGACCTTTGGGTTCGCAGCCGAGAGCTTAACCACTGCGCCACCAGGGCTCCTTAAAGAATCAGGCAGAGACGGAAAAAACAAATCTAAGTGACTGGAGACCGAGACAAGAAAGTGATCCACGTCGGAGTGTTGATATCGGCTGCTCCAAAACTTGCAACAAGAATCTGTGGCACGGAACAATGAAGCACTAACACGGAAAAGCTATACAGCATCGTATCAGAACCGGCTTTCCAAATATTGGAGGCGGCTAAGGGCTGGGAGCCGCGATGTTGGCCTCTGCTCCAAATGTGTCCGAGAAACTGTAGCGCTGCGAGGGCGGCGCCCAAATTTTTCGCGACTTTCTCCCGCAGCCCAAACAGTCCGCACCCCGACACCAGGGGTTGCAGCCAGGCTCGACTCCTATGGACAAGAGGCCTGTGCGCCCGCCCGCAGCAAGCACACCCTGTCCCGCCCGGCCTCCCCACCCAGACCCAGTCCGGCCAGGCCCCCGCCCGGAGTCGGCCCCGCCCGGCCGTCCCCAACCCCGGCCGGCAGTCGAGCCTTTGTCACCTCCCACCTCCGCCAGCTCGCTAGCGCCCGACTACCTTGGTCGTACGGATGTGCTCCATCCCGACGAAACGTCTGCCAGCAGCCCGCCTCACCGGCGCCCCAAAGAGCACGACTCCCTCAACCGGCCAGCGCCTCCGCCCGTCGACCCGCCCCGGCCAGCGTCCACTGCGCAGGCGCAGCCTGAGAGCACCGTCTCCTAGAAACACTTCCGCAAGCCGGGCTGCCGCAGAAGGGGGCGCAGGGCGGGGCTTTCGCTGAGGCGATCGCCCACAGCGCCTCCTGCTAGTGGAGGAATGATATGGCTCACTAACCTCGGACCGAAGACTGCCCCCTGTCCTCCAGCTAGCCGAGGACGCAAGAGTAGGGGGCGAGTCTGGAAAACACTTTTTCTGTGAGCGAAAATGGATCGTGTTTCCGTAAAGAACAATTGGAAGGGGAAGGCGAAAATGGATGTCACTGAAGTCTAGCACTATTCCAGCAGATAGCACTATATTTAAATAGTTTCAGTTTACTTTGAGAGACACTTCTACTTACAAGAATTTGTTCTAAGGAAATAACCAAATATATTAGTTGTTGTGTGACCGTGAAGTAGATTCCGACTCATAGTGACACCACGCGATAGAGTAGAATCAGAGTTTCCTAGGCTGTAGTCTTTATGGTCTGCCAGGTCTTTCTGCCACGGAGCCTGCTGGGTGGGTTCAAACAGCCAAGCTTTCAGTTAGCCTGGCACTTAACTACTGTGCCACCAGCGCTCCTTCGCCTGCTGGATTCGAACTGCTGACCATTTGGTTAGCTGCAGAGCTTAACCACGATGCCTCCAAAAAAACCAAACTCGCCATCAAGTCGGTTCTGAGCGACCCCGTAGAACAGAGTAGAACTGCCCCATAGAGTTTCCAAGGAGCATGTGGTGGATTTGAACTAGCCAACCCTTTGGTTGGTAGCCATAGCACTTAACCACCATGCCACAAGGGCTTCAGCCATGCCACCAGGGCCCTTTAAGTATATTTGGTGTATCTTATTCCTGAGAGGAAAATCTGAAACCATCAAATTCTCCAATACTAGAGAATAAGTTATCTAAATTATGGCACATCCATACAATGTTAGCACTAACATCCATTAAAAATCATATTGTAGAGGGACATTACATAACAAAAATGTTGATGCTGTATTACCGACTAAAAACAAAAAACAAAAACAACAGCTACAGAACAGTAAGTGCAATGTGATTTTTATTTATGTAAACAAAAAGCTAACATTTATCAGTGGTAGGATTACAGGTGATTTTTTTAATTCCTCTGTGTTGGTGGTTCTCAATCTGGAGGAATTTCGCCTCTCAGGGGACATTTGGAGTCACCACTGGGTGATGAGTAGAGGGTGCTACTGGCCTTTAGTGGACAGAGGCCAGGGATGCACTAATCATTCTACAAGGCACAGAACGGGCCCCTCAACAAAGAATTATCCCGCCCGAGATGCAGGTAGTGCAGTGGTTGAGAAGCCCGTTTTCCAAATGTTCTGTACTAAAGAGTTTCACGTTTGTAATTAGGAAATGTTAGTTTTAAATGTCTAGGAAGGAAATTACTATACCATCTTTCTTACTATTTGTTACAAAGGCCTCTCTAATTTTCCTTTCTAGTTAAAAATTTTGTTTCACTTTGCCTACGAAAGTTCATTCATTCTTTTTATACAAGTTGCCTTCCTTTTGTTTTTGTTTTGAGACAAATTGCCACAGCACTGGAGAAGCTTAGTAGGTACAGCATTCTCTGCCATGGAATTGCTTACTGTTGTGAGGTATGTATGTAATAAGAATTAGATTAAGCCTCCTAGGAACTAGTCTTGGTACACCATCACACCTCAAAAGAAACACAAATACTGCTAAAAGAGAGAGTTTGCCCTGAGCAGACCCATGCTAAAGAAAATTTTAAAAGTATATTTCAAGATAAGGGAAGTAATCACGGATGGAAGACCTAACATAAAAAAGAAATTAAGATTTTTCTTTTTTTTATTGTGCTTTGGGTGAAAGTTTACAGAGCGAATTAGTTTCTATTTAAATAATTTATAAACGTATTGTTTTGTGACATTGGTTGCCAACCTCACAAAGCGTCAACACTCTCCCCTTCTCGACCGTGGGTTCACCATTTCCGTACGTCCGGCTTTCGTGTCGTCTTCTGCCTTCTCGTCCTCGCCCCTGCGCTGGTGTGCCTATTTAGTCTTGTATACATGGTTGAATTATGTGTGTTGTTTATTTTATAGACCTGTCTAATCTTTGGCTGAAGGGTGAGTCTCAGGAGTGACTTCAGTACTGAGTTAAAATGTTGTCTGGGGGCCATACTCTCAGGGTTTCTCCAGTCTCTGCCAGACCAGTAAGTTTGGTCTTTTTTTTTTTTTTTTCCTAAGTTTGAATTTTGTTCTACATTTTTCTCTGGCTCTGCCCAGGATCCTTTATTATGATCCATGTCAGAGCAGTGGTAGCCAGGCATCATCTAGTTGTGCTGGGCTCAGTCTGGTGGAGGCTGTGGCAGTTATGGTCCATTAGTCCTTTGGACTAGCCTTTCCCTTGTGTCTTTGGTTTTCTTCATTCTCCCCTGCTCTAGACTGGGTAAGACCAGTGGAGTACTTAGATGGCTGCTCACAAGCTTTTAAGACCCCAGATGATACCAAAGTAGAATGTAGAACATTTTCTTTATAAACTGTTACGCCAATTGAGCTAGATGTTCCCCGAGACCACGGTCCCTGGCTCTCAGCCCAGTAACTCAGTCCCTTAGGGAGTTTAGATGTGTCTATGAAGCTTCCATGACCTTGCCTTGGTCAAGTTGTGGTGACTTCCCCAGTATTGTGTACCGTCTTACCCTTCACCAAAGTTATCACTTACCTATTGTCTAGTGTTTTTCCCTCCCCACCCCTCCCCTCCCTAGTAACTATCAAAGATTGTTTCTTTCTGTTTGTAAATCTTTTCATGAGTTTTGTAATAGTGGTGGTCTCATACAGTATTTGTCCTTTCGTGATTGACTTATTTCACTCAGCATAATGCCCTCCAGATTCATCCACGTTGTGAGATGTTTTGCAGATTCATCATTGTTCTTTATCATTGCACAGCATTCCATTGTGTGTATGTATCAAAATTTATCCATTAATTTGTTGATGGGCACTTAGGTTGTTTCCATCTTTTTGCAATTGTGAATAATGCTGCAATGAACAGGGTGTGCATATGTCTATTTGCGTGACGTCTCTTATTTGTCTAGGGTATATTCCTAGGAGTGGGATTGCTGGATTATATGGTATTTCTATTTCTAGCTTTTTAATGAAGCGCCATATCATTTTCCAAAATGGTTGTACCACTTTACATTCCCACCAGTGGTGCGTAAGAGTTCCAATCCCCCTGCAGACTCTCCAACATTTGTTATTTTCTGTTTTTTTGATTCATACCAGTAACGTTGGGGGTAAGATGGTATCTCATTGTGGTTTTAATTTGCATTTCTCTAATGGCTAGTGGTTGCCAGCATTTCTTCATGTGGCTGTTAGCCGCCTGAATGTCTTCTTTGGTGAAGTGTCTGTTCATATCCTTTGCCCATTTTTTAATTGGATTATTTGTCTTTTTATTGTAGAGGTGTTGGATTTCCTATAGATTTTAGAGATTAGACTTTTGTTGGATGTCATAGACAATTTTTTTCCCCAGTCTGTAAGTTCTCTTTTTACTCCTTTGTTGAAGGCTTTTGATGAGCATAAGTGCTTAATTTTTAGAAGATCCCAGTTATCTAGCTTATCTTCAATTTTTTTTGATGCAAATAAATAAGTAAATGTAAGCAAACATTGACTGTAAAACAATAATAATAAAGTTTTGTGAGGTTGAAAAAAAAATTCAAGTATCTGAGTCAAGAGTAAGATAAAGTGTCCTAGAATCCATGTATTTTGCTGGAAGAGAGTAAGAGTGTTTGTTAGTTTGAGCCTTTAACAAGTTATGTTTATATGTTTTAATTTCTATGGGTAAGTGTTAAAATAATGTTGTTGTTGTTAGGTACCATCAAGTCGTTTCCAACCCATAGCAACCCTATGTACAACAGAATGAAACACTGCCCAGTCCTGCACCGTTCTCACAATCATTGCTATGTATGAGCCCATTGTTGCAGCCACTGTGTCAATCCATCTTGTTGAGGGTCTTCCTCTTTTTTGATGACCCTCTACCTTACCAAGCATGATGTCCTTCTCCAGGGATTGGGCCCTCTTGATAATATGTCCAAAGTACGTGAGACGAAGTCTCACCATCCTCACTTCCAAGGAGCACTCCTGCTGTACTTCTTCCAAGACAGACTTGTTCGTTCTTCTGGTAGTTCATGGTATATTCAATATTTTTCACCAACATCACAATTCAAAGGCACCAATTCTTCTCCGGTCTTCCTTATTCATTGTCTAGCTTTCACATGCATAGAAGCGATTGAAAATACCATGGCTTGGGTCAGGCACACCTTAGTCCTCAAAGTGACATCTTTGCTTTTAAACACTTTAAAGAGGTCTTTTGCAGCAGATTTGCCCAATGTAATACATGGTTTGATTTCTTGACTGCTGCTTGCATGGGCGTTGATTGTGGATCCAAGTAAAATGAAATCCTCCAAAACTTCACTTTTTCTCCGTTTATCATGATGTTGCTTATCGGTCTAATTGTGAGGATTTTTGTTTTCTTTACGTTGAGGTGTAATCCATACTGAACGCTGTAGTCTTTGATCTTCATCAGTAAGTGCCTCTAGTCCTCTTCACTTTCAGCAAGCAAGGTTGTGTCATCTGCATATTGCAGGTCATTAATGAGTCTTCCTCCAAGCCTGATCACACCTTCTCCTTCGTATATTTCAGCTTCCCATGTCCATACTGCTTTCTTTGGCAGGAGATCACTATGCACAGCCCACACCCAAGGAGTATGGAGTTTCTACATAAATTATTAGGATTCTTCAGCAGGGGAGATTTGTCTGTTCTCCCACATTTACGTATTTATTCACTTCTTTGTATCAGTGGGGACTCATGGTGATTTTCTTTATACTTTGGGTTATAATCCAACTGGTTTTTTTTTTTTATTTTCTTGCTCAAATTATTCCAGCTTTGACCTTGGGAGCTCTTTCAGTTGGCTTCTGTGCCTTCTGACATACCCCCATCAATGTAAGTAGTATGTAGGAGGTGGGGACACTTCCATACTTTCTGGCTCTGCAAGAGGTTCCAGGCTCATCTTGCATCTTTCCTGCTCCAGTCCTAGAATCATCCATTTCTCTAGGGAGCCCACGTTCCTTTCACTGGAGAATGGTATTGGAAACCAAGATCTGGGTGCTGGGTGTGCTCATTGCTACTGGGGTGCTTTTGCTTCTAGGCCTAGAGCTCTTTTTTTTTTTTTTTTAACATAAATTTTCCTTCGTTTATGGCACCTTGTTCTTATTTTGTAAATGTAAGATCTTGTCATCTCCCTAAGCATATAATAGTTTTTAGTGTTTTTATTTGTTTCCTAAATTATATTTATTTTCTCTAGTTTCCATCTAAGGAGCCTTGGTGGCACAAGGGATAAGTGCTCAGCTGCTAATTGAAATGTTGGTGGTTTACACCCATCCAGCAGCTCCACAGAAAAGACCTGGCAATCTGCTCTGTAAAGATAAACCCATTGACGTTGAGTCAATTACAACTCATAATGACCCTATAGAACAGAGTAGAACTGTCCCATAGGGTTTCTAAGGAGTGGCTGGCAGATTCAAACTGCTGACCTTTTGGGTAGCAGCCTGAGCTTTTAACCACTGTGCCACCAGGGCTACCCCTTAAAGATTTCAGCCTAGGAAACCCTATAGATCACAGTTCTACTCTGACATACATGGGGTCACTACGAGTAGGAGTCAACTCGATGGCACACAGCAACACGTTCCATCTAGGTTTGTTTTGCTCTCTGACTTTCATGTTAGAAGTTTTCCTCTAAGAGCTTCAGGAAGGGAACATGCTGATCTGCTTTAAACTTCTGCTTCTCGTGGTAAATGCTTAAATTGGTATTCTGATAATCATCAGTCTAACTAACCCTAAATAGTGAACTTCACTATATAATGACAGAGTGGGGAGTTGGCAGTTTTGTTGGGGATCCCCTAAGTCACTATTTGAAGGTCTTATGCACATGAACAGGAACCAGGAGCTTTGGAAACAGCCATTCTGTCAGCAGCAGTACGAGAGCCTGAGTAGAAGCCCCAGGTGGGTGCCATATACGGTCCAAATGATCCAGGCCAAATGGCAGTGCTTCTCTGTCACTAGCTCTTCCCCTGGTGATCACTGCAAGACACAAAGAGCCCCATTTCCCCTGTCACTCCAAGGGGGGAGGGCTTACTCAAGTGAAATAAAGAGACATTAGAAAGGAGAAGTTTGTTCATTGAGATTTGTTTTATAATGAATGTTTATAAAGCATATGATCCAGTTTAAGCAGACTGCAATGTGCAGCAGTGTTTCTGAATCCTATCCTTCACTTAAAACCTTTGTAATAAAGTTCACCAGATTAAATATTTCCTGCTGTCCTGATCTCCTCGTTTTTGCAGAGGGCACTTGATACAGTTACACTTAATACAGCGGAAGAGTTCACTGTGACTTACAACTAACTGAAAGAAGATCAGCAGCCAAGAATAAATCTGTTCTTTAAGGTTAATTAGACCAATGAATATCAGAATACCAATTTAATCATTTAACAGGAGAAACAGAAGTTTAAAGCAGACAGGCATGAGGATCAGCATGTTCTCTTCCTGTAAAGCTATAAGGCAGGTTACAATTGAGATGTTTGCTTAGTTAGCAGGAATTCAGAGCAAGGGAAATTAGCCAGATGATATGTGAGGCCTTTGTCATTCAGCCAAGATGTTGATGCATCTGTGTACACTATTGAAATGTACCAACCGCAAAGACAAATTGTCTGGGCTTCATTGCTGACCAACCCATCTTCCAAAAGTTTCTTCTTTCTTTAGATACTCCACTCAGTCAGTTAGGTTCCTCTCCAGCCATGGTCTAGACGCCATGCTGCCTTTTTATGGAGACTCAGCATAGCTCTGCTTTGAATCATTTTCATTTTGATGTGTGTCTTTATAATTTCCTTTAGTATCCAAGTTCTTGGGGACACCTAGATGTTTGCCTTATATGTACCCACAAAAAACAACTTAAATTTGTTAAGGGATGGTTATTGATGACTTTAATAAAAAAATCATTTTCTTAATTGACCCTGCATTTAAATTAAAGATGGAGTGTTTTGGGGGTTTCTTTGGCATCAAAAAGTAGCGAATACACAAAAAATATCAAGTAAACAATCATGATGGTTTGAAATAATGAGGAATCAGTCTCTTCTCTCCCTATGATAAGTGTTTATTCTTACACTATAAAAAACAAAAACAACTTAGTTCCCTTTTAGAAGATATAAGTGATGTCTGATACTATGATTGTCACGTGAGAAAACATTTCACATTTAAAATCAAATGTTGATATTTTTATAATTATGTTTACTGTTTACCAGCTTAATGGAATGTTATAAAAGTAATCATACTTTCTAATCTTGGTGCTTTTTACATAAGCATAAATCATTTTAAAAAGCGAGACTATTTCACTTCATTACATTTCTCAGTATTTTACGCCAGAACGTGAAGGCATGTTATCAGAACTGGCTCAGGAGTAAAAGATACCTGAACTCAGATCTCATTTATGCCATTTACTATCTGTGTGACATTAGTCAAATTACTTATCTATAAATAATGATACTTATAGTTATCTACCCCATTGAGTTATTTGTGGGGGGTTAAATGAAATAATGAATGAAAGTAGTTAGGTCAATAAATGCTCAATGAAACATAGTTGTATGTGTGCATGTGTGCGTGAAGCAGAAGGAATCCTAGAACCCTCAGAAATGTCTGGTTACCTGCTGACCCTCATTCAGTTCTTCAGCCATGAGTTCAGAGATGTATTTGGATAAAGCTGTGTTCACTGGGGAGACTGAAGTGAAGGATGAAGCATTAGCTCCTGTCTTCAGGCACTAGATACCATATTCAAGTGATCATATTGTGTATTCTATAGCTCTGAGATTGAGGAGGTGCACTCAGCCCAGCAAAGTTCACTTACCTGGGTGTCTTAGTCATCCAGTGCTGCTACAACAGAAATACCACAAGTGGATGGTTTTAATGAAGAGAAGTTTATTTCCTCACAGTCAAAGTAGTCTAAAAGTCCAAATTCAGGGC
>NW_004444104.1:2567969-2604185 GCF_000243295.1 Trichechus manatus latirostris
CAGGACACAATCCAGTCTTGTAGATCAGGTCCTGCCTTACTAACACAACTGCCACCCATCCTCCCTCATTAACATCATAGAGGCAGGTTTACAACATACAGGAAAATCACACAGTACCAGGAATCATGGCCTAGCCAAATTGATACACACATTTTTGGGGAGACATAATTCAAACCATGACACTGGGTTAGCCCACATGCAGGACTGCCTCAGCCTTATGTTGGGCTGGAGGGAAACATAGGTCAATGTGATCCTCATTCTATCAGAATTTGAGGGTTTGGAAGCTTGCTGCTCATTCTGTCTCAAAGAAGGTTAGTAATGATGTTCCTGAGCACTCTGACTGTGCCACCTTCTCTCAGAACCTTTTACATCAGTACATCTTGATGATTTATCCGTCTGGTATCTGTGTCTGGTCTTTCCGTCCGTTTGAACCTGCAGCTGACATTCGACAATACAGTGGTTGGCTGCGCTCTATTCTGTGTAACCACTTTATTGAACACATGGTTCTGTTCCACCACAGCCTCCTTTGAGCCTGCATTGTTGACTCTCCCCTCCTCAGTAGGAGCTAAGCAGATCCTAGAGCAGTACCGGTCACGCTTGGATTTTACAACAATCTAATTTTTAGGAATCAAAGAATCCAGTCCAATATAAATCAAAATTTGACCTCTATCCAATTCAAAGATTCTACCCTTGTCTATCCCCCAGGTTTGGTACCAGTGGGGATGGAAGCAGGGGCAGGGGTGGGAGAAATCTGTTTTGATCATCTGGTTCCTCTACTCCTCCCCACTTGCCTGCTAGCTCATGATTCTGCTCCCTGAGGATCAAGTCTTACCTGACTAGCGCTATCTAACATCATAGCTCTTTGTGAGGCAGATGCCTTAACATTTCCCCGAACCTCTAGGACATCCAGAACTTCTTAGTTCCCTCTCCAGTTCATATCTTACAAGCTGGCTCCTGCCTAGTTCCTGATATACCTGAGACCTGGCTACCTTTTTCTAGACTCCCTAGAAACTTCTCAGTATCTATACAGTAACACTGTCTTTCAACGCCTCCCCCTCATATACACACACTTGTGCTTGAACTACTTTGGGGATTTCTATCCTTAGCATCAAGCACAGTAGTGACTTGTTTCCTTGAAAGACAAGATAAATAAATGCAGATACATTCTTTCTCTTTGGTGCCCCTTTTTTTTGAGACTAGTTGCTGATTACTGTTCTCCTAGCTGTTTCAAGACAGTTATTTAGATAAAAGGTTGTTGTTGTTGCTGCTTTTATTGTTATATTCCAGTACTGTAGATATTCTGGAAACCTTGATCAATCTTGGATATTTCCTAGGTTTCCTCTGTAACACATAAAAAATTCCTCTTTGAGGGTGGATTATTTCTAAAGATGGCATACTAAATTTAGCCATGAATAGTAAAGACTGAACTATAATGGCCTAAACAAAATAGAAGCTTATTTTTAAAAGAAGTCTGAAGGTAGGTAGTCCAGGGTTGGTATGGTGGCTCTATGGTATCATCAGGGACCTAGACTAATACTATTTTTCTGCTGCACCCTTCTTAGCATATAGCTTCCATTCTTAAGGTTCCTCATGATCCAAAATGGTTGCTGGAGATCCTGCCATTGTGTTTAAGTTCCAGGCAGCAGGAAGGAGGAAAGGGGGAGGGCAAAAAGGATATATACCAGCTATCCATCCACCTCTAAATGGGTCATCCTGGAAGTCTCACATCATATCTCCCATTAATATCGAATCAGCCATGTCTTCCTGTAAGGAGGTTTGAACATCTAGTCATTTATCTGGTTAGTGGAAACCCTGGTGGCATAGTGGTTAAGAGCTACAGCTGCTAACCAAAAGGTCAGCAGTTTGAATCCACAGGCGTGCCTTGGAAACCCTATGGGGCCATTCTACTTTGTCCTATAGGGTCACTATGAGTTGGAATCGACTCGATGGCAGTGGGTTTTTTCGTATCTGGTTAGTGAATCACCTTGAACAAAACTGAGATTTTAAGGAAGAAGGAAAGTATGAGTATTGGTAGCAACTAGATAGCTACACTTATTTATTTTATGTTATTTTATTATTAGACTTTGGTCCAAGTGCATTTTCCCACATTTAAAAAAATTATGTTCAAGGACTGCCAGATTATTAGTTTATAATGAGTTTTGATCTTGGCTGTCATCCACAGCTGTACATAATGTCTTTCTTCTTCTCTCACAAGAATTTTCTGCTGGCACAAATAAAAAACAACCAAACATCAAACACCCATTGCCATCAAGTCAATCCCAACTCATGGTGACCCCATGTGTTACGGAATAGAAGTGCTCCATAGGGTTTTCTTGACTGTAATCTTAATGGAAGTCGATCATTGGGCCTTTCTTCCATGGTATTGTTGGATGTGTTCAAACTGCCAACCTTTAGGTTAGAAGCCAATCACAAATCACTTGTGCCACCCAGGGCCCTTGACACAAATATAACCCCTAGTATTTCCTACTTCTTAACCAGGTTTCATTTTTTATAGCTACATGACTTTGTTTCCTGTCAATGTTTCTGCCCACTATTACACTGCATTCCTAATGTGTACAGAGATTGAGGCAGACATTCTAAGCCTTCTCAATAGAATTGTTTAAAGAGTTGCTAGCATTTTATTTTGTCCAGCAAGATTTCTAAAAAGAAATTACTACCATCCACTATCATTATCAGGTCATCAAGGCAACTTTTTCATGTCCCATCCACCACCCTCACCAATAGCAAGAACCTAATTTCAAAATAAATGACCGCACTGAAAATGGAGTTCGTTTAGGTTTATGGAAAACTCCCTCTATTGCTTTTATTTTTCTCATTTCTTGGGTCATGAATGAAAAGCTCATTAGTAAACAATGACTCTTCTGACCTGTGAGTGTGAACTTTTGCTCTAGCTTTAGGCATTTTTCCCTCTAACATTTTATTTTGCAAATGTTCAAACCTACAGAAAAGTTGAAAGAGTAGTATAATTGACACCCATATACCTTGCTTGAGTGTTACCAATGGTCAACATTTAGTCACATTTTTATTAATGATCTATCTCTCTATATTCATTTTGTGGTTGTTGTTGAGTCTGAGAATTTAATAGGATTTTTAAAGAAGAATGATACTATCTAAATCTTTAAAGCCAAATAAATAAACCTCTTCTGAGAATAATTTACAAGACAGAGGCTGAAGGCAAATGTTGTGCGTAGTTTCTAAAAGATAACCTCTCTCTTGAGTATTTCTGAGGATTAGAGCCATAGATACTACAGATCACTTTAAATATACTTCAGAGTCTTACATACTTTCTGTGTTAAAGCCTCTCAAACGATGCTTCTCAAAGTGTTATCCTGATCTGAACACACCACCACAGCAAGCCTATTTAGCTATTTATTGTAAATACAAACTAGAATTTTTTTACAATGCTATTGCCTTTCAGATAATTCAGTCTGATTATGACATTAACAATGTCATCATCCAGCAAGCAAATCAGCAAAAGATGGAGTTTCTGAACAGAATTCTCATAATAAAAGAAGGGAAACAAAGTAGCTTGCCATAGAATTTAGAATCTGAATCACTTGCTTCCTCCTTGGAAAGCAGTAATTCATGCAGAACTGACACATGGGTCAGGTCCCCATTAATGTCAAAGAGTAGTATTTGGAACTTTCTTTGTAATAAGGATTTGTTACCCTCACTAGGTAAGGAATGTTAAGCCAAATTACAGTGCTCCACGCTTTTGCCTGGTTGGGGGATAAGGTTCAATAGGCATGAAGCTCAGCTTACTGCCATTTTACTGTCAAGTTTTCAGTTTAGTAACCAAATAATTGGGCCTATTAAAACTGTTTCCTTTGGAGTTTTGTTTCTGTAGAATGTAGAGAGGATGTAAAGGGTTTTCTTTTTTTCCCCCGTCTCTCTCTTTCTCTTTGCTAATAGGACAAACAGCAGCAGGTAGGTAAGATGAGAAAAGATCTTTCAGGTCCAGTCTAACACTTGGTGCATCTGTGACAGATTGTAATACTGTGTGTCAAATATTCCAATTTCCCACTTTGTAGTACTTCTTCCTGTGGGATTTTGGTGTCATTTGTTATTGCAGCAGAACTTAAACTACTCTGCTAGATACAAAGCATAAATGCCATACAAAAATTTTTATAAAATGAAATTGAAAGAATAGTTCGCTTGTCAATCTGAATGGCTCAAAAAACCAAAAACAAACCTTTTTGTCTCAGTCAGATTTCCCTACTTTATTTCTTCAATAAACCTTTTATTTTACAAGTTTTAATTTATAGAATTTTTGTACTGATAGTTACAGACAGTTCCCTTGTACCCTACACCCAATTATTAATATCTTACAATAAAACCAAAAACCCATTGCCATCGAGTTGATTCTGACTCATAGTGACACCATAGGACACAACAGAACTGTTTGATAGGGTTTCCAAGACTGTAATCTTTACAGAAGCAGGTTGCCATATCTTTCTCCTGTGGAGTGGCTGGTGGGTTCCTACTGCCTATGTTGGGTTAGCAACTGAGCTCTTAACCACTGCACCACCAGGGGTCCATAATATCTTACAAGAGCCCCTATGATATTTTTATAAGCTGTTACCAACCAGCTAATCTTACGTGTCTTATTATTAATCAAAAAGTATTTTTTAAGTGCTGGGCATTTTACTTGTCCTAATTTTATTTTGACATTCTTCAGAAATTTTGGAACTATACTAGAGAATGAAAAGACATAAGGAGCAGCTTTCTATCTTCCTGCAACGTCATCTGGGTCTTTTTTTTTTTTTTTTTTAGTCAAAAGGAAGTACATTTAAATTTTGTATCTATAGTCTTCTTACTGACCATTCTATATCCATCATTGAAAACAAGTCTAATTCATCGAAGCTGTAAAATCCATAATAATGTTTATTATTGCTCAATCACTATGAATTTTTTCTTTATACTGTATTTCAAATATGTTCCTTTCCCTTTCCTTTTTGTTTTATCATATGACCTTCATAAAGTTTAAAACGGTGTTTATCTATTTTTAATTCTACAAACAGAGGCAGGAGTGCCCAGTCTCAACGGGAGAAATTGTTGCATTCAGGGCAATTGCGAGAGATGAGGTTAGACAGCTGGGTCATACGGAGGATGCTGGGTGCCAGACTAAAGAGCCACTGGGAGTTTCTTATCACGCCACTGTCACGGTGGCAATTATATTTTAGAAGAACAAATAATCTGGTAGTTGCTTACGGGATGGATTTTATGGAAACAGAACTTAGGTAGGAAAATCATCTGGGGAGGCGAATGTAACAATTCCCAATGGCAACATAAAGACTCATATTATGATGGCGGCACCTATATTATACTATTGATGAAGCCTTTCCTGATCCTCCCAGAAGAGGAAATAACTTTTTGGAACCCACAGTTTTCTGACGTTGCTCATGTAACTCATAAATTTTGCCTTACGTCATACTTATTTCTATAGCGTTCTTCTCCTTTCCCACTGTATGGTTCCTTTAGTAGGTAGCACAGAGGATATCGGAGCGCCCTCCTGGTCGGCTTCACCTCCCACGTTCTTCCACTACGATATGCTGACACGACTGGTTGGCTTGACTAAATCATGAGATACAGGGCCTTGGACAGTGCCGTTTCCTTAGCACCACGAACAGAGCCAGCGCCCCACACCTCCATCGGGCCAGTCCTAAGGCCTGTTCATGGCTGCGGGATTCGACTATGCGAAATGGTCTCTGCAACTTATTGAGCATAGGTGAAGCTCAGTATGTTGAAGGGATAGGTGAATTATTAATTTCCGAAATTGCTGACAGCATCAGTTAGCCAATTCGCTCTCCCTCCTTCTCAGGGAAGGGGAGGCCTTCGTGCTGTAAAAGGAGGGACTTAAGAGATGCTCTATAGGCCCCTTCACAACTCTGGGATTCTGCACGTCCAGTAGGAAGGACATAAGCCCTGATCGAGACTCAAAGCCGCAAAGTACAGACTGCGTCAGCACAGACACCAAAGTAAAAGAACTAAATAAAAAAGACAAACGTTTATTACCATCTTGTTTTCACTCTGGGCGCCTGCCCCTTTAAGAAAGTCGGCCGCGCGCCGACCCCGCCCCAGTCCCAGCGTCCACTGCGACGCGGGCTCGCTCCCAGCAGTACGTACGAGCGACGAGCGACGAGCGCCCCGACGAGCTAGTGCGTGCGTTGCTCCACCCACCCCTTCGGCCTAGTCCCGGCCGCCCCTGGGCGTGAAGTTCCCGCCAGGTCGGAGCTGGTGCAAGCGATGTTGTTGGGTCCGCAGCGGCGGTGAGGCGAGAGGAGCGGTCCAGACTCTTCCAGCTTGCCGACGGCGCCGGGTCCAGGGTGCAGCCATGTCCGCCGGCTTCTCCTTCGGGACCGGGACCCTGGGCTCCACCACCGTCGCCGCCGGCGGGACCGGCACAGCCGGCGGCTTCTCCTTCGGGACAGGGGCATCTAGGTAACCGCGTGTACTCGCGTTCCCAGCCCGGGTCTTCGCCGGCGGGATTCTCTGGTGGCCCTGACCCTCTTCCCGCTGGCTTCCTTCCCTGTGGCTTCCCTGTGGCCAACTCAGCCAGTGCCCTGCAACAGCCTGGCTGGGAGGAGGGCGGACGGTTTGTGAGGTCTCCAGAATCCACCGGTGGTTCAGGCTTTGTTCCGACCAAGCGGGGCCTGGCTGGATGACAGGGCCTGGAGTTCACAGCCCAGAGCCTTAGCGAGGCGTCAGTCTTAAGGCATGAGATGAATGTTGAAAGAATGAATGAAATTATGGTTTATTGTAGAGTTTTACGTAAAGACGTTTAATGAATGGAAATTTGTAAGGAGGACCATTAAAAGCTTCTCTCTGATAATTCAGCTTCCACTAAAGTGCTTACGGTTTTGGATATTGTGGTGTTCTAGTGATTTTGTGATTATTTTTAGCGACCTTTTTAAGTCTTTTTTAAAATCATTTTTGCAGTGTTTATTGGTGATAATTTTGTGCAGTATGTCGGGAAATTGGAATATTTGGCAAACGGTATTACAGTCTGCCACATTTCATCACTGAAAACAACATTCTCTAGATCATCAAAGTATTGTGATTTCTCACATTGTCTTTCACTTAAATTGCAAAACGTAGGCGGTAAATCTAACGTTTTCATGTAACCTGTGAGGACAGGTGGTGACAAAAATACAGCTAGCCGAGGTCCACAAAGATGCAGTAAAAATGGTGAAAAATCATTTATGATGAGAGAGTTCATCTTTAGAACTCCGTCTTTTGAAGGTAAAGGCAGAGGAGTGCATAAAATCAAGTATGCATAGGAAGAGCTACAAGATACCTCCTGGAGCTTGATATGGTAGTAGATTAAAAATGCAAAAATATTTAAGTGTTTCTTGTATTTAAGGAGAGGGGAGTGCGCCGCAGACTACACAGCCAAAATTAGAAATCAAAATTTTCCTCTCACTCTAGGCACTTAATCAGCAAGTCCTGGTAATTTTACTTCTGTGATTTCCATTTGTCTTCATTTCCAGTGCCACCACCTTGCTCCAAGCTGTTGCCTTCATAGAACAAACATTTATTGAACCAATTCCTATGTGCCAGCCTTTGTTTTAGGTAGTAAGATGAATAAGACTCTTGCTCTCCGGAAGCTTATATTCTTATGAAAATACTTGATTCCTGCCAGGTTTCCAACCATCAGCGTTTCTTATGCTCGATGAAAACTGCTTCTGTCATCTCCTGTATCAATGTTTTTGCCACATGTAGCCAGAGAGATTTTTATTTTAAGTGCCCTTTGCTACCCTTCTGTGATTTTCCGTTACCCGTAGAATGAAATTAAAATTTTTTATCATAGTCTGCAAGACCTGAATAATCTGGAATCCCTTTACTCACTTAAACCCATCTTCTCATTTTAGTTTGCTCCAATTGAGTGATCCAGGCCTACTGTTAAAAAGATAAAAAATAACATTTACTTTACCACCCAGTATACTTACACAAATAAATAACTGAAATAAAGTTTTAAAGAAAGGTATATACTCTTACTTCATGTAATGCATCTTTTCTGTACCACATAGCGGACATTGGTGGTCCAGTGGTAGAATTCTCACTTTCTGTGGGGGAGACTTGGGCTCAATACCCAGCCAGTACGCCTCATGTGCAGCCACCACCTGTCTGTCATTGGAGGTTTGTGTGTTGCTATGATGCTAAACAGATTTCAGTGGAGCTTTCAGACTCAGATGTACTAGGAAGAAAGGCCTGGCAATCTGCTTCTGCAAATCAGCCAGTGAAACCCTATGGATTACAACTGTCTGACCTGCAGAATGATCATGGGGATAGTGCAGGGCTGGGCAGTATGGGGTTTCCATGAGTCCGGGGCCAACTCAGCTGGCAGCTAACCACAACAATGTTCTGTTCCATTTCATTAAAAAAAAAACAAAACAAAACTAGATGTGACCTACTACATTGATTCTATAGCTTCTAATGAGTCCTCGGAGGCCTGGTGGCACAGTAGTTAAGTGATATGGCTGTTAACGAAAAGTTCGGCTGTTCAAATCCACTAGCCACTCTTTGGAAACCTATGGGGCAGTTCTGCTCTGTCCTATAGGGTCGCTATGGGTTGGAATTGACTCCACAGCAGCGGGTTTTAATGGGTCCTCATCTTGGTTTGAAAACTCTGCTCTAGCATCATGGGCCTTTTCTCAGTTCTTCAAATGGACTTGGCAAAGCCCCTTCCCACTTGAGGGCAGTTCCCTCTGTTTAGAATGTTCCCTATCTCCTTTCCCTCTGTTTAGAATGTTCCCTATCTCCTACCCCATGTCCCTAGCTAATGCCTACTTACCCTTTGGGACCCAAATGGTCACTTCCCCAGAGAAGCCTTCTCTGACCTGTCTGTCTAGAAGAGGTTTCTACTCTAGTACCCTGTATTTAAGGTGCTTTCAAGGTATTGTTACTTGTTTATTGTCTGATCGCAGCGCTAGAATGTAAGCTCCGTGAGGGTAGAGGCCTTATCTATCTTTTCACAGTAGATGTTGTGCTTGGTGTTCAGAACCTGTTTGTTGAGTGAAAGAATGATTAATTAATATCTATTTTTCACTAACTGGAAACTCCCTGAGGGCAGGGTCTAATCTTATTTACCATTCTGTTCTCAGCCCCTAGGATGGTATCTGGCATATGAAAAGAAACCTTGTAAATACTTGTTGAATGACTGAATAAATGAATTATTTGGTAATGAACTAGAAAAATATACGCAGACATTAGAAGGTTTTGGGTGAATTAATGACAGAAGACATCTGCCCATTAGAGTGCTGGCCTGGAGACCTGATAGCTCCTAGTACCGCTTGGTGATTGTCTTAGTCATTTAGTGCTGCTATAACAGAAATACCACAAGTGAATGGCTTTAACAAAGTGAAATTTATTCTCTCATAGTCTAGTTGGCTAGAAGTCTGAATTCACGTTGCCAGCTCCAGGGGAAGGCTTTCCCTCTCTGTTGGCTCTGGGGGAAGGTCTTGTCATCAGTCTTCCCCTGGTCTAGAAGCTTCTCCGTGCAGGGACCCCAGGTCCAAAGGACATGCTATGCTTCCAGCACTTCTTTCTTGGTAGAATGAGGTCCCCAAGTCTCACTACTCGCTTCTCTATTTTATATCCCAAAAGAGAGTAGCTCAAGACACAATCCAGTCTTTTAGATTGAGTCCTGCCTCCTTAACACAACTGCGGCTAATCTCATCAACATCCGAGAGAGAGGATTCACAGCGCATAGGAAAATCACATCAGATGACAAAATGTTGGACAATCACACATTACTGGGAATCATGGCCTAGCCAAATTGATACACATATTTTTGCAGGACACAATTCAATCCATGACAGTGATTTTGTCTCCTTCAGTAAATCATTTTGGGTGACTTACTCTCCAGGCCTCAGGTCCCACATCTGGAAAAGATGTATAATAATATACTTAACCTCAGAGCATTGTTGAATGAGATAAAACGTTAATTATCTAGCATCGTGTAAGCGCATCTTGGTTAACCAGAACAACAAAACCCGTTGCCATGGAGTTGATCCCGACTCATAACGACCCTATAGGACAGGGTAGAACTGCCCCGGGGGTTTCCAAGGAGCCGCTGGTAGATTCGAACTGCTGACCTTTTGGTTAGCAGCCAGACTCTTAACCACTATGCCACCTGGGCACCGCATTTTGGTAAGTGCTCAGTAAATGTTAGCTATTATGTTGACTTCTAAGTCCACAGTTAAGGTAGGCTAAACAAAAAAACCCAAACCTGTTACCAGTGAGTTGATTCTGACTCATAGCGACCCTACAGGACAAAGCAGAATTGTCCTATAGGGTTTCCAAGGCTGTATCTTTACACAAAGCAGATTGTCACATCTTTCTCCCGTGAAGTGGCTGGTGGGTTCAAACCACTGACCTTTCAATTAGCAGCCAAGCACTTTAACCACTGCACCACCAGGGCTTCTTTAAGTCAGGCTGGGGAAGTTAAAATATCGTTTCTGACCGGATGGAGTCAATTTTGCTTTTCCACAGTGCATCCCGTGGAATCACTGGCAGTTAGTACTGGGTTGAGGCAATAATTGTTGGATTTACTGTAGCATTTGTTTTCCTTGCTTTAAGTAAATTTTGCTGCCACAGAGAAATTTCTCTTTTACTTCTCCGGTAGAGTAAGAAGAAAGATTTTCTCTTTGATAAATTTTTTTTGGTAACATTTTCAACTTTACTAAATACCTCACAGTGTCTTCAGTTATCTTACTTTGTCAAGAAATTAAAAAAAATTAATTCATTGTCTAGTAATACATACCTTTCATTGTACATCTTTTGTATGTTTATAGGATACAAGTATAGCACAGCTCTGAAAAATGGGGTCATTCATCTGGGAGTAAAGGGAGCATAATAACCATTTTTCCAATTTGATGTCTTCAAAATTTGCTGATAATGTTTCTTAAAATACTGTTTTAGTTGTTCAGTTGATTAAATATATAAAGTTCTATGCTTAAGTTGTACTTCGTCTCTCTTTTTCTGCTCAAGTGTTTATGACCCATCTCAAGTTCTACCTCCTTAACAAGCTCTTCTCTCTCCATTTCCCTCGGTGATTAGCTCGTCACCTCACACTTCTGTGATATGTTTGACAGTAATCTGCATATAGTGATTATAAGTTTTTGAAGATATAAATTTCTACTGCTTGTATCATAACGCTGCTCTTCCCCAAATCCACGAATATATGCAAAACCCGAATGGTTCGGTGGGCTGGTTATGGAACTGATAAGATTTGGATTCAAGTATCTTGGAGAACTATTCTACCTTGGATTACAGTTATCTGTGTTATTTTATCCCCTTGGTAAACAACATGTTCCTTGAAGACGGGCTATCTTAGTCTTCTTTGTACCCCCTTGCTACTCCTGGCATAGGGCCTTGTACGTAATGTGTTTAGTTGAATTTGTAAGTATTCCTAATGTTAATGGTAGTAGCAACATTTATTGTTACTACTACTGAAGTTAATTCGCCCTGTATGATGTCTTAATCTTATTAAAAACCCTATGAAATGGGTACTGTTTTTCCCATTTTGCCATCAAAATGGGTTTTTCTCATTTTGCCATCAAAATGGGAAGTGGCAGAGCTGGTATGGAATCCAGTCTCAACACTACTGCTTCCCACTTAAACTGAAACATCTCAGAACTATTATTAAACTTTTTAAAACTGACATTGGATTCTCGCAAGATGATTATATCACTATGATGGGCAGGTAGAGGTGTAATAAGGATAAATATATAGTATAAATGGGATTTCCCATTATGTTGTACATGTTGTTATAATCTCTTCCATAATTTTTAACGTGTCAAATTGTCAAGATGTTTTGCTTGGTTTCATGATTTGTCCTCTTACCTATATATAAATAGCAAATTTCAGCCTCTGAAACTTGATAAGAACAGTTGAAACGTTCTTATTTTTCAAATTCACTTGTTTATATTTCAGCTGCTCTTTTTAAGCTTTCAAATCTCTCTGAAGATGATTTCTACTGATGAACACATAATTTTGATAGAGGATAATTTTGCTTTGTGGTTCACTCTTTAGGATATGCCCCTGACCTAAGCCCCAAGTTCCTCTTACTGCTTTTTTGGTGGCAAGATACCTAACCACACCTCTCCCTTCGTGAATATGGTAATAGAGAAAAAGAGAGGTGAGGAAGACAAATTGGAATGACTTTCTATTTCTGGATATGTTTTACTTTTCTTTTTATTGTTATTTAGGGAAGAATAAATGAATTTACAAACTGCATATATAGTTAGAAAGGAAAGTGATCTATATTCATAGGACTTCCTTTAAAATATGCTAGGTTTCTATCATAGAAACAAACCAGTGAAAGCAAAATATGTGTGACTCCTACCTGCTTATGCTTAATCCTGATTGCTTGGACTGAAATCCTAATTGCTATGGACTGTGCTTCTCTTGCAGATTGGTATTTTATTTTTTAAGAATACTTCTACATGCCCCTTAAAAAATTACCTACATGAAACCAAACGGTCAGCAATTACTTTGAAACAAAGATGAGAATGTAAGGGGGCAGGGAAACTAATAGAAATGTAACAACCAGAACAGAAATAACGAGAATGTTCAAGTGTTGTGAAGAATGTAACCAATGTCATTGAACCACTTGTATAGAAAGTGTTGAATGGAAACCTAAATTGCTGTGTACACCTTCACAGAAAACCCAATAAAATTTTATTTTTTTTTTAAAAAAAGAATAATTTTACATGCACATTTATTTTTAAGGAGAACAGAAAAATTTTTGAACTTGGTTAAAGGTAAATTTATTGTTGGCTTATTTTGGTTCCAATGGAGCTGTTAGATATGTTCAACAAAGAAAAATAATTAATCCTAAAGAGTTCATTTTTGTTTTTGTTAAGTAAATATTGACTCTAGTAGACTTTTTTGTTCTGTTTTATTTTTTTATAAACAAGTAACCCTTCTGTGGGGCTGAATTTTGGAACTCTTGGAAGCACTGCAACTCCTGCAACTACATCTGCGTCTTCAGGTGGTTTTGGAACTGGGCTTTTTGGATCTAAACCTGCCACTGGGTTCACTCTAGGAGGAACAAATACAGGTAAGAAAGAGTGTTGAATTTTTAAGGAGTGGGCTTGGAATATTTATTCTTTTCCAAGTTCTGTCCTATATCTCCTCCCTTTATAAGAATTGTCACTGTAAAGAATCAAGAGTGGTAGATCTGAAAAACAGTAAATACTAAGATGAAAAGAAATATGGGAATTTGGAAGTAGGCCCAGCGATAAGGCCAGTTATAGGCTATGATCTCCTCTAGTGTAAGAAAGGGAAAAAAACACACATACATTGATACCTCCTTTCCTTAAGTATAATGAGTTAAGGTAATTTAAAATTTTATACTAGATTACATAATACAGCGTTTTACAGTGTATTGTAAGTGAGGATTGTTGTTTAAGTTAAGTTTCCCAATTTGGAACATTAACTAATTTAACATATAAGGGTCAGTCAGCATCCTACTTTGCAATAACATTATAATACATCACTAAGAGAACTTGTTTTAAACTTTCGTGTTACTAGAACAGTTGTTTTCATGGGAAAAGGGTAAGAGGTGAAGGACTTGAAGGTTTCTGGTATACATTTCAGTAATAAAAGTTTTTTTTTTTTTTTTTAAACATGTACAGACATTTTGTTATTATAAGCTACAAATAACATTTCACTGGAACAGATCATTTTAGAATTTGCTTACTTATTTACTTTATTCTGTAACACCAGAACCTCTTGGTCTTTGTTACCAGCTTTTGCATTGATCTTACAGCTTTGATTGCAGCAGATTTCATAACCATGCATAGAAAATGAAAGAACTGCAGGGTAAATAATGAGCAGGCCAGCCAGTCAGTTCCTCTGCTCCACTTGGAGTAGCTTTTTTACCTCTTTGCTTAATTTTGTTATAAGCAATTGTGTTGTTAGCTGCCATCAAATTGGCCATTATGAGCAAAAGTTGTTTGTTCTTATTTGCTAGTTAATCAAATTATAAACAGCTTGTAATATGAAAACTAGTGCTATAGGAAAAATGTTTGTATTACTTAGTGGTTATGGTGGAAGATAGTTTGTGATACCTATTGATCTTATTAGAAATGTTATCACACCCTGAGGTTGAGTCTAAGTCTTTCCTTTATGATAAATAAACCAAAAGAATGCCTTGTATTGATGATTAAATTTTATTTCTCTTTTTGTCCCCAGGAATAGCAACAACAATTTCTACAGGATTAACTCTGGGTAAGACTTTGAGGAAAGATCTCACACCTGTGGTTTTCCAATAATTTGAATTAGTTGAGTGACCTTTCTCTCTTTTTTGTCTAATACTGGGGTATAGTAGATAACATGTAAGAAACAATATAGATCACAGATACTGAATGACCAAAGAAGCTTTCAGTATTTGAGTACTGTAAAAGATTCGTGATTTTATATGATCCTTTTTAATTAAAAAATTTTTAACTATAGAAATGACTTCATGTGGAAATTTATTTCACATTAACTTTTTTCGGTCATTTTTTGGTCCTTTTTGTGGAAAAGGCACCAAGCTAGAAGTCAGAAGTCTTGGAGTAGCCCTGGTTGTAACTAAATAGTTGTTTAAGACCTTAGATAGCCATGTAATTTCTGGGAGCTTTTAGTTCTCTATAAAATGAGACTATTTGACTAAAAAGTTTTTCTTTTCCTCCAGCTCAAAAACATGGTTGCCGATAGTCATACTCTGAAAGGAATGGGAGTAGCTAGGGTTGTAGCCTGTCCTGAATCTGTATGGAAGTAAATGAATGTGAAAGGGAAATGAAAGGACATTAAGGAACCTTCTATATTTAGATGAAATTGAGTGACAGACTTTCTTCACTTGGATGCGACTTACCTGTTATCAGCAGAAAACACAGCACATCTGTTTTCCACCAGAGTTTTGGACAGGATTGGCTACAAGGGCAAGCTATTTCACCCCCTTGGTTTCTGAGGTTGTTGCATGAGTTCAAAGCACTGCAGTTTGGCAGGAACTTCCTGTTGTAGCCAGGGCAATCTAGAAGCATAATTTCTGGCCTCTTTCCTCTCAGTGATTTCAGGAGAAGCCAAAATACAGGTTATCCATACATTTATTCAGTCAGTATTTTTTTGAGCAGCTACTGCATCCTCACTGTGTGGCCTTGGGTAAAGTTACATATCCTCTCTAAACCTCAGCTTCCTCATGTATAAAATAGGAATGATAATGGTGATGAATAAATGAGTAAACACATACAAAATGCCCTGCACAGTGCCTTAAACATTAAGTACTAGCTGTTGGTGGATGCGGCTGGTAGTGAGGATAGTGCTGATGGTGATGTCAGAGACTGCTGAGTACATCAGGAAGATTCAGTCTGTGGTGAGCTGACAGGGACAGGTATGTATTTTAATGTTTCTGTGAAATCTGACCAGTGCCCGAACGGACGTATGAGAGGCGCTGTGGAAGGGAGAGGAAGAACAGAGTAGGGGTTTATTTTGTGAGTAAGAAACATTATTCCAGGCAGAGAAGTAGAAAATGCAAAGGCCCAATCATAAAAGAGGTCAGGGAAATATGAAAAATCTTTTATTCTGGGAGCTTAGGATTCAGGGAGGGAATGGTAGGGAGAGATGAGGTTTTAGGAGCAAGTTGGGACCAGACAGTAAAGGGTGTCCCTTTTTTCAAGATAACCGAGATAATTCCAAGGCTAGATTAGAGATCGGAAGAAACTGATGGCAGAGCTACAAATGAGGAGGCTACTGTAATAGTTCTTGAGAGAGGGAGGACCTGATTAGGATTTTTGAGGATGCCTGCAATCCAGGGATATTTCTGAAGTAGAATTGATGGGATTTGTGACTAGTGGAATACTGGGAAGGAGGAGATGTCAAGTATGATTGTGGCTTCTGGCCTGAGCAACTGAATTGACAGTGAGGAATTTAAGAAGGTTTTTTTTTTGGAGGGATGAGAGAGTTCACCTCAGGACATGTAGAGGTCCAAAGGGACATCAAGAACAGATAGCCAGTGGGGGACTCAGGTAGATACAGACTTAAACTCATGGAGCTCCAGTTAGATCATTCAGCAAGTAAAGGAGCAGGAATGGAACTCTAGGGAATATCATTTAAGAAGCGAACAGAGAAAGGATATCTATAAAAGAGGACTGAAAATGCCTAACGAGGAGTAGAAAAAGGACTGGACTAATAGAAACATAAAAGCCAAGAAGGAAGAAGATGTTAAGTAGTAGAGATGGTCATTTAAGTAGTCTTGGAGAAGCAGGTTCATTTTTCTACTAAGATGAAAGGGAAAGAGGGAGGATAAACACTGTTCTAGGAAAATCTAGGAGTGGAATTGAAATTAGATTGCAGTATCCCTATGTTGACTGGATCTACAGGGCCATCTTTTAAATATTTGCCATGATTTAGTCCCAACTGTGATTTTTTTTTTTCCTCACACATACACAAACTTTCGGGGATCCTGATTGAAACTGATCTAATACTCATATAACCTGTTGCTGTCAAGTCGATTCTGACTCATAGTGATCCTATACTTCAGGTAAAATGGGATTTTTTTTTTTTTTTTTGAACAGGAACACCAGCCACTACATCTGCATCTACAACAGGTTTCAGCTTAGGATTCAATAAGCCTGCAGCATCTGCCACACCATTTGCTCTACCGATTGCTTCTACCTCAGCTAGTGGTCTCACTCTTTCATCTGCTCTGACATCAGCTCCAGCAGGTGAGGATGAATGGGAAAAGAATTTGTGTTTAATGGGTTAAAATTTTTATTTCATTTGATTGGTAAATAAAGGTATCTGTCTTTATTAAACATAACTTCAGTTGGGGGAAATTTTTGGTTCAATCATTCAGCAGTTTTGCCGACAAAATTACTGACTTGTAAAGAAGAAAAATCAACATTGGGCATTAAAGCAGCAAAGGCCATTTCGGGATTTGGTCAGTATTTACAGAGCAGAGCAGGGGAGAGGGTAAGAGAGGTAAAATCTACAGCTTTTAACATCAACTTTGTTTTTAAGGAGTAGTTCGGTGACAGGGAAGGGTACAGAGTTCGCATAAATCTTACCTGGCTTAGGATTCATTTAATTTTGAAGGTGAAGTTCGTAGCTTGGGTTGAAAACTCTTTATAACTGTCTGAAACTAGTTATCTAGTACCATTCTGGTATTGCCCAGGTCCCTTATTTCTGTCCGTGATTTTAGCTTTGAAGCTATTTCTGTTTATCTCAGGTATATATAATTTTGTCTTTAAGGAGTAGTTTTTCCAAAGAGCCAATTTTATCACACAAATCATTTTTTTTTAAAAGTTACTTGTAATTTTCTGTGGTGTTCTTAAAAATAGTGTTGCTTTTGAAGGCTTGCTATCTCATCTTTTATAGCTTCCGCGGGATTTACTCTGAATAACTTGGGTGGAACAACAGCCACAACTACACCTGCGTCAACAGGCCTTTCTTTAGGGGGAGCCTTAGCTGGCTTAGGAGGTTCGCTTTTCCAGAGCAACAATACAGCAACATCAGGTAATTGACATTTATTCTCTAGGAATGTTAAATATTTATACTTAAATTTACTTTTTCTTTACTTTGTCCTTTTGAGCAGATCACATTGTCTCTTTAACCTGTATGTTTTCCTTTTAGTATGAAAGCTGTATTATGTTTTTCATACATAGTTGGACATCTTTTCTCAGTATTGACTGGCAAGATGCAGAAATATAAAGAAAGGCCCATTTAAGAAGTCAGTATATGTACTAGAGAAACTTGTCTTTTTAATAAATGGTGGTTGAATAGCCTAAATTCGTTTTAAAGTCATTTGTCCTTTTAAGCCATAATGCTAGGAATGGCTTTCCATTATAGGAAAGAGTATTAGCATATTTTGAAGGTAAGATTTTAAAACACAGATATTAACTAATTTCGTTATAGTCATTAGACAAAATACTGAAGTATTGACATGCCTGGCAGAGAATATTGACTTAATTAATATTTTATCTTAGTTTGATTTCTTATTTCTTCTTTTTTTTTCAATATGCCTCATGCTAAGTTTTCACAGGTGTTTTGAATAGTGGCTGTAGCTAATGCCCATGTAAAGAACAAGTGGCTGTTTTAAAGGCATTCTTGATTATAGATGTAATTTAATGGAATTGGTGTCTGGATTGTACCATTTAGGACATTCATATTTTGAAAAGTCAATCAGACTTTTTGAGAGTGAGAAAAACTCTCTTGCTAATTGAAGAAATTGTATAACCATCGCATGTAACAATATAATATCAAGAATTTCTGTTTAACAATTTATACATTTGGAGAAGTTGATACATATTGAAATCACAGGCTAATTTTTAATGGCTATTTAATTTTGTAAGTTTTATGGAGTACCTAGTATGTGTCCACTACCTGGGTTGTGTGGGAGAGATGAAAGAATATGACTTGATGTTTTCTGTTAAAGAAGCTAGGGTGCCTTTATATCCTCTATTTAGGTACTAAATTTAATGGAGAAGATTCCAGTCAGTGGAAGGTGAGAAAATGAGTCAGGATAATCAGACCTGTAGAAATTTGTATGGGTTTTTTTTTTGGTGGGGGGGCTGGGGGTAGATTTTACCTATGGAAATTTGTAAAATTTGCATTACTCTTTCAGATACTTACCTTTGTCATTATCTAACTTTGTAGGTATTCAGAATGCCTTCTAGTAACCAAATTACTATATGACTATAACATATATTTCTTTGCGAGATAAATATTTAAACATATCTCACAAAGATTCCTGTGAAAGCAAAACAAAAAAAAAAAGAAAGTAGAGGTAGATAGTAGTTTTATATAAGTTCTTTTTACTGAGTTTTATTGGCGTGCCCTGAATTTTCTTAGACTCCTGAGACAATATTCAGTGCTTACTTTATGGTTATATTAACTTAAAGATGCTGTTGACTTTTTATTTTTATTATTATTAAAAACTAACAAACAAGCCCATTGTCGTTGTATCAATTCTGACTAATAGCAACCCTATAGGGCAGAGTAGAACTGCCCCAAAGGGTTTCCAAGGCTGTAATCTTTACGGAAGCAGACTACCACGTCTTTATCTGCCACAGAACGGGCCAGCCTTTCAGTTAGCAGCCAAGTGCTTAACGAGTGTGCCACCAGGACTGTTACTATTTATTGTATTAGTTGTCATTTATTATGTGTTTGTCGCATTGCTAGGATTTGAACCCGGTTTTCAGTTATCCCATGCTCTTAACTAGTACATTCTTCTGTTTGCTCTAGTCTTAAAACAGATAGCATTTTGTCCAAGAGGAACAACAGTTCTATCAACTTGGGAATTTATAAACTTACATAAATATAGATTGGTCCACACAAGATATTTGACATTTTGCTAGTTAGTTCATAAACATACATTAATGACTTACGGTTAGCTGTAGTCTGGATCCTTTGATTCCTTTTGGCAATGAGATGGGATTGAAATAAGTTAGTGAAATTTACTCCTTTATTTAAAAAAAAAAGACTTTTATGAAAATAACTGTTGCCATCGAATCAATTTTGACTTAGAGGTGACCCTACAGGAGAGAGTAGAACTGCCTCATAGGGTTTCCTAGGCTGTAATCTTTATGGAAGCTGACTGCCACATCTTTCTCCCCTGGAGCGGCTGGTGGGTTAAAACTGTCAACCTTTCAGTTAGCAGCAGAGTGTGCCCTGAAAATAACTAGGAGTATGAAATCTGATGTTTGTTGAACTGTACATAAGAACTTTAAATTATCAGTTATTTCCTTTACATTATACGAAAATCTTAAGAATTCAAACACTAGATTATTTTAAAATCATGCAAAATTTAATGTGTAATTGAAGGACAAGATATTTTCACCTGAAACTGCAAATTAAAACTGCTTCCATAGAGCCCGTTTGAAAACACACTGTACCTAATAAAAATGGAATTAACCAATACATCCTGCCCTTTTTAATAAAAAAAAAGACATAATCCAAACTATGTATACTGTCAAGCAATAATATCAGTCCTTGTACAAAACCCGCTCTAAACTTGTTTCTTGTCATTTTCCTAAATTGAGTATGAAAAAAATCTGGGATCCACCTTAAAAGCATTTGAGTGCCTTGGTCAGTGATGGGAAATTTTTATAGTCTTTCAATGAACTTTGTAAATGATGTTTGGTTTATCTGTAGGACTTGGACAGAATGCTTTAGGCTTGACTTTGGGAACTACTACAGCTACTTCAGCTGCAGGCAATGAAGGCCTTGGTGGTATAGATTTTAGTGGCTCATCAGATAAAAAAAGTAAGTAATGTTGTAATTTTATGTTTTGACAGTCCTGTTGAGGGAACTTTTAGGTTTTACTCAAAATTCCTGTGTCTGGAAGATCATTAGTTATACATTCAGTGTTAATGCTTTTCCTTTCAGTTTGTTTGCAGTATCATTAACATTTCACAAATTATGCATGTATTGTGCATTTAAAGTTTTGTTTTTGAACTAAGGTTTGTATATGTATATGTCTTACATAAAACCAAAAAAAAAAACCAAATGAGTTGCCGTAGAGTCAATTCTGACTCATAGCAACCCTGTGATTCCTACTGTTGACCTTTTGGTTAGCAGCCGAGCTCTTAACCACCAGGGTTCCACATGTCTTATATAGGCTGTCTTAATATTATGTTACTGTGTCCTTTTAAATTGGAATCATAATATATACATTGTTTTTATAATGTGGCCTTTCTCGTGTAACACATCGTATTTGTCAGTATCGGTAATTTTGAAAAACATTTTTAATGCTGATTAATACAGTTTTATGAATAGATATAAGTTTAGTCAACCCTTGTCTTATTGTTAGGTATTTGTTTCCAGTTTTTTCACTCTGTCTGTATTGGACATCTTTATATAGAGAGACAGTATGATATAACAGCTAAGAGTATCAGTAGTTCAGAGTGTCAGTTCTACAGTTTAATTGCCTAGGTTCAAATCTTGGCCCAACTACTTACAAACTCTGACCTTATTTGAGTTATTTATCCTCCCTGTGCCTCAGTTCCTTCATCTGTAAAGTGGGGGAAAATGACAATACTTACTTCATGGGGCTGCTTTGAGGATTACTATTGTAAAACCTTAGGAGAGCCACGCAGATAGTAAATGCTGTTTGTGTGTGCTTTTATTCTAAATTTTTGTTCATATTTTTGGTTATTTCTTAAAGGCAAATACTTAGAAATTGAATCATTGACTTAAAGAGAGAAACTTACTGGAGACTATTGGCACATATTATAAAATTGCTTCCCAGAAAGGTTTTACCAATTTATTTACACACCTTCCAGTATGAAAATGCCTTTCTTGCTGTCCCATTGCCACACTGAATATTGTTTCTAAATTTGGCAATCCCAATTCATTTTGAAAAGTTTTTTATTGTTATTTTGTGTTTTTTCGTTTTGTTTTGCAACATTTCTTCTTCTGATGAAAATATTCTCCAGTAGAGTATATGCATACATACTGCATTGAACCCCTCTGAACAACTTAAGTTGAGATAAATGAATGAAGGTGTGAAATACTCAGTGTTCACATACCTGCATAAGAGTTTTAAATTGGACATGGGCTTTATTGTAAGGAGATACTTTTCTAGGGTGAATTTCTATTCTAAAAGTTGGTAAAATCCTGTTAAACTTTTATAAAATGTTGGTTTATTTCTCTTTGAGTGAAAATTGAATAGTTTCTAAACATAGTGTTATCTTATTTTTATTTAGTTTTCCTTGTAGCAACTCCATAATTAAAAAAAATTCTTAGATGTTTTAGCAGCTTATTTTTTCCCTCTTAAATGGAGCAGCCTGGTACTTCCCAGGTACTTGCGTTTTAAATAGGAGACTGCTTCTCATAATTGCTTTTAGACTCCATGTGAAAGAGCACATTGAGACAAAGGAGAAAGAAAAACGTAAGGAGTTAACCTCTTCTCTTTTCCCGTGCCTGCCATTGTGCTACCCTTATATTATGCCTGGGGTAGAGTTGAGCAAAGGAAAAAATTGGAATAAATGCACATAAATACCTGTACCACATCACATCCCCAGTTCCCTTCAATATGTGGTACATGTCAGGGTATTCTTTTCTTAATCTGAAGGATTCATCTTTTTTTCCTACTAACTCTAAGTTAGCCTGGGACCTGAAGTATCAGTGGGAGCAAATCGCGTGAAGAGTGGTGGGAAACAGCATTCAGAGAACAGGGGGCAGCATGTATTGAGACCTAGTGAGAAGAAGGACCTGGGCTGTTTTGAAGAACTAACAGAAGGCCAGTGTAGCTCTAGAATGAAAAGATTCTGGAGATAGACGGCCACCAGATCATGAAGGACCTTGTATGCCACACTAAGGAATTTTGTTACTATACTGAGGACGGTTGGGATCCACTAAAGGGTTTTGATTGAGGTAGTGTGACATGATGAGATTTGTATTTTAAGAACAACACTCTGACAGGTATTTGGAAGTAGTATGCAGGAAGGCTAGAATGGATATGGAGAACTGTTAGGAAGCTTTTGTAGCAGTCCGCACATATTGCTAAGGCAAAGGTAGTTAGACTAATCAGGGGTCTGTAGTAATCTAGAAACAGGTCTAAGTTTTGTGTACACATATATAAATGTTTATATATGTATATATATATACATATATAAACATTTATAAAATATAATAAAAATGGAATGTAATCAGAAGTAAAATAATGTATTAGTGAAAAAATTTAACTATTTGGGAAAAAATAAAATCACTGCCTTATATTACTGTGTCACATCAAATCTAAGACAACCATCTATAGAAGATGGGTCCCAATTTCAGGTATGTTAAAATGTATAAGAAAAGGTCTTAGAATCAATTAAATGCAAAATGTGGAAAAAGAAATTACAGTTGGATTAAGGAGTTCAAGTTAAAAAAATGAAACCTCATGTACAAAGTTAAAAGGTAAATGACAAAAGTAAATTACTTGATTGTTAGGTGATTATTTTTTTCCATATTTTGACATCTCTGAAATTAAGACATGTCTTACAATTATGAGATAAGGATCTAATTTTAGAAATACCAAAAAACCAAACCCATTGCCGTCAAGTCAGTTATGATTCATAGCGACCTCATAGGACAGAGTAGAACTGCCCTGTAGGGTTTCTAAGGCCATAAATCTTTATGGAAGCAGACTGCCACATCTTTGTCCTGTGGAGTAGCTGGTGGGTTTGAACCACCAACCTTCTGGTTAGCAGCTGAGTGCTTAACCACCGTGCCACCAGGGCTTCATAATTTTAGAAATAGACACATGAAATATTATATACATGAGACAAAGAATTAATATGCTTATTATTGAAAGAGCTCTTAAAAATCAGTAAGAAAAACACCTCAATAGAAAAATGAGCAAATAAATATGAACAAGCAGTTCACAGAAGAAGACATTGATTTGTCTAGTGAACATTTGAAAAAAATGTTTCACATCTCTAGTACTGTCAGAAATATGAATTAAAATTATAATGAAGTGGCATTTTTCATCTACATGACTGGCAAAGCTTTTTTTTTTAAATATGATGTTTATTGTTAAGGGTGTTAATGAAAACCTACTCTTATCCATGCTAGATGGGAAGGTAAGTTGGGACATTTGTTCTAAGGGATTATGTCATAGGCCTTCCTTGGCAGACTCTGACATATAAAGTCCTCTCCTAGGAATACAAATATAATAGTGCACAAGTATTTGTGGAGAAAGGCATTCATTGCAGAAGTACTATTTACATAACCTTCTTCTCACTTATTGACTGTCTCACTATCTGACATTTCACAATTAAGCAACAGTGAAAAATCAACTATCCAGCTATTTTGCACATGAATGACATATGTCTGACAGTAACGAAAACTGAGGTGTGAGGCAAGAGTAATGCTGGCTTTGATAGTTAAGGATATGTGTCAACTTGGCTAGCCCATGATTCTCAGTGGTTTGGCGGTTGTGTAATGATGTAATTTGGCTGTTGTGTAATGATGTAGCCATCTTCCATTTTTGTGATCTGATGTGGTCATTTTCCATTTTTGCATAATGCCAATTTCGCATAACAATCTGGTCTCTGGAACCTAACCAGGTCTAGAAGTGAGAGGAAGGTGTAGTAAAAAATGATAATAAGAGGTTATGACGTAGCTACAATACCCTGGTCATTTTAAGTGACATAGGAAAATATTCACAGCATGCAGGGAACATAGTTAAAATATTAACATATACTAATCATGACTGCATTTTAAAAATGTACGTATAATTGCAGGAAAAGACTGAAAGGAGCCGTTGTGGTTCCCTCTGTTTGCTGGGATTAAATTTTCATTTCTGTATTTTCCATATATTTTCTTCAAAAAGCTGTCCTTATTTAGTAGTCAGAGATAAATTGAGAAAAGCAGAATGCGAATCAGTGTGTCATTATTTTGCTAACAGAGCACTCTACTTTTCTACTTTTAGGTAAATACTACCAATAATAATTATCAATTAGTTGTTTTTATTGAGGGAGTTGTTGAAATGTCTGCAGCCATTAAATTTTTTCTTTTTAGTTTGCTGTTTTATAAAATATTTGGAGAAGTTCAAGTAATTATAGTGTTACAGTATTCTATTCTCTACTGATAGGGCCTGAAAAATGTCAAGTAAAGCTACATAGGAGTTAAACTACTAGGCAAGAATATAAACTATCCATACAGGACGTCTTCTGTGGAAGATGGTTGAGAAAAGAAGATTCTTTTCCTTGAAAGAAGTAGATGAAAACCAGCTGTGTCACTTGTCTGGTTGACATGCCAGTTCTTCCGAGTTCATGACAAATCATGACATGACCTGAGAGGCCATCTCATGCGTGCTTAACCATACGTACTTAAAGTTTTCAGAAAAAAGAAACCGTTGCCGTTGAGTCGGTTTTGACTCATAGCGACCCTAGAGGATAGAGTAGAACTGTCCGGTAGGGTTTCCAAGGCTGTAATCTTTACGGGAGCGAACTGCCACACATTTCTCCTTTAGGTTAGTAGCTGAGTGCTTAACCCCTGCACCACAAGGCTTCTTTTGCTTATATCTTAATTTAAAACTTGTATTAACTTAAATTAATTAAAATTTTTAATTTAAAACTTGTACTTGCAATACATTACTATATTAACCTATTTTTAAATGAAGCCTCTTGTATTTTCTAGGTGATAAAACAGGAACAAGACCAGAGTAAGTTTACAATTTAACTTTAAAATATTTTAAAGAGTTTTACTTATTGTTGACATTATATTTTCTCACCGAATTTACATTACATTAAAGCATTTGTAAATAAATTATCAAGTACACTACTCACAAACACCTTGTGTATACGTTAGCTCTGTGACATAAGTGAAGAAGCTGAGGGAGACTGAGGGTTATACTGAGGAGGTTAGCAGTAGCAGATCTGCGTTGAAATCTACCTCATGATTGCATTGCAGCATGCCAAATTTGACTTGGCTGGTCCTCCCTGAATATTTGTGATTCCCTTAAGCTATCCCTAGGTCATATTTTCTTATTCCAGTGCGTGTTGAAGAACAAATAATAACTTGAACATCTTATTATGAAAAGTTTTGTAGACTTCCTTTAATGAATGCTTTAGTATTTTGAATTGAGTAAAAAATCAATCAGAATCTTTAGGCCAGAGGAAACTTGGGCACGAGTTAGTTCATCATCTCACCCAGTCTGATTTTTTTCTTAACCATTTGATGAAATGTTTTCATTTTAAGTGTTTATAGTATGCGCCAGCCTTCCTAGATAAGAAGTCTGTATGTCAAATGAATTATTAAAATATCTTTATTTTATACATCAGAAATTTATTGTTCTTTATAAAGAACTTTGAAATCATCCAGGGATGCTGTAAATGGGAACATTTGCTATATTTTGTCCTATCTTAACTCATACTCTAGTAAAATTCAGCTGTCAATTCTTTTAATCTCAATGATTTGAATACATTTGTGGCTTTTTTTTTAGGGATAGTAAAGCACTGAAGGATGAAAATCTACCTCCTGTCATCTGCCAGGATGTTGAAAATCTCCAGTAAGTGTCAAATACAATTAGATAAGGAATACTTGAAGAATTCTAGAGTACATTTTATGAGGAACATCTCCTTTTCCTCCTGAACAGTTTAGCTTGGATTAAAATTTTAATGCTTTGGAAATTGGAAGAGAAAGCAGAACAACAGGAATAAAAATACAGTAACTGCCATTCTTTTAAAAAGCGTGTGAACTATTGATGATTTTTAGTTTTTGTTTTTTAAACTCTTAGACTTTGACCAACTTATTTTAAATGTACTTTTCTTGTGTGTAGGCAGCCAAAGGTGTATTTTTTTTGTTGTTTAAACTCACTTCTTTTTTTTTTTTTTTTAGGAAATTTGTGAAAGAACAAAAACAGGTCCAAGAAGAAATTAGTAGAATGTCTTCAAAAGCGATGCTTAAGGTGCAAGAAGATATTAAAGCTCTAAAGCAGCTTCTGTCCTTGGCTGCCAGTGGACTGCAGAGGAACACTCTCAATATTGACAAATTGAAAATAGAAACTGCTCAGGTATACTAACTTACATTTATCCTAAGGTTGTCGTCATTATTATTCGTTTAATGGGAATAGAGTTTTTTTTTTTTTTTTTTTGGTAATTATGAAGTTAAGTACAGACATACTGTAAGAAATCAAGTAGCTTATATACTTTTGAATTGTTATGATAATGGATAGTTTCTATTGAGTGTTTACTATGTACATGACAGTGTCCTAAGCAGTTTATGTATATAACCCAGTTTAATTTTCACAGCAGTCCTGTATGAGGTAGATACTATTATTACCTTCATTTTATAAGTAAGAAAACAGGCAGAGTGCTTTGTTACTAAATGGAAGAGTCTGGATTCAGATCCTGGCAATCCAGCCCTAGAGTTAATGCTCTTAATCGCTTTGTTTCTTAAGAGTGCCTGCTGGCTAAATTACTATATTAAACAAGATGACAAATAGGTAGTTAGAAGGAAATAATGTTTTTTTTTTAACCTGTCAGTTATATAAAAATTGTAAGTTGGTAATAACTTTATTATATCATAGTTAATAAAAATTGTAATGAGGCTGATACTTTCTCTTACTTATGTCTACTTGTAATATAATGTAAGGGAAATTCTCTTCTACTTTACTGGGGAAGAATGATGATAGGTAATTGTGTTTTATATATCACAATTATAAAATATACTTGATCTGATCATGGCAGTCTAGAAACCTTTCCTAAAGTTGACCCTGGTGTTAAAGAACTTCATGTGATATGCCTTTTTAATGTTGGCTCATCAAAATGCTATGCTTCTCATATTATGCTCTTCCTAATATTTAAGTAAAAATTTTCAAGGCACTTGTGTATCTTTTTTTTTTTTTTTTTAAATTTTTATTGTAGTTTAGATGAAGGTTTATAGAAATAGTTTCTCATTAAACAGCACACATACCGTTTTATGACGTTGGATAACCAGCCCACAACATGTCAACACTCTCCCTTCTTGACCTTGGAGGACTTTTTTTTTTTTTTGGTGAGGTACTTGTATGTCTTTAAAGGAGCCCTGGTGGCACAGTGGTTGAACACTCAGATGCTAACTGAAAGGTCAGCAGTTCAAATTCATCAGCCGCTCCGCAGGGGAAAGATGTGGCAGTCTGCTTGCATAAAGACTACAGCCTTGGGAACCCTATAGGGCGGTTCTCCTCTGTCTTATAGGGTTGCTATAGGGTCTGTATGAGTCAGAATCGACTCTATGGCAACAGGTTTATATGTCTTTAAGTCAGCTATTAGAGACTATTTTATGATCTGTTTATAAAAATATTGTGTTACTTAAATAGCTATTTGTGAAGGAGTAAAGCAGACTAAACTATGAAATGTTTTAAAGGGAATTCAAAGACTTTGCTGTCTGCACTCAGATTTTCCAGTCTGTTATAAATTCTTTGGTTAAATATGAATAAAATAGTCCCCCATGTTTCTTCCCCACTTATTCGTCCTTACATATCATCAGATACGGACTTTCTATGAGGAAGAAAATGTTAGTTATGCTTTTACACTGTAGAGAATGTTAAGAATCTGCATAAACATTATACGTAAGTTATATGAAGTTATAAATCGTATATGAATTATGCGGCCTTGGTGGCGCCGTAGTTAAGAGCTACAGCTGCTAACCAGAAGGTCGGCAGTTTGAATCCACCAGCTGCTCCTTGGAAACACTATGGGGCAGTTCTATTCTGTCCTTTTGGGTTGCTTTGAGTCAGAATCAACTCGCAGCAACGAGTTTGGTTTGGTTTTGATATGAATTATATGAGATTATATAAATAACATGAAAAAGATCATTAGCAAAGGTTGAGGAGGCAAACTTGAATGGAAAAGAAATAAATACTGTCTTTGATAGGATCCATTGTAACTCTAAAACTGGATGATTCCATTTACAAATATTCGTAAAATACCTGTTATGTGCCAGACTTGCTAATAGTCTTTCAGGGATGAGAAGACAACTCATATGGTACTAAAACTCTAGTGAAATAATAAAAAATTTGGTAGAGTACAAAGATGGCAAAGGAAGAAGAGGGTAGGGGTCAAAGAAAATTTCCTGTAGGAGAAATCATCTGTGCTGTTTAGAAAATTTTATTGGAGATACCACCTAATTTGATAAAATATTACATACTTTTATAGTGAATATATAGGAACTATTGCTATACCCAGAATCTGGTAAATTACCAATTGAAAAAAAGTATTCTGAATACCTTAATGATTCAACCTTTATATCAGTCTTATGTAACCCAAAAACTTTTTCTTCAAAGAAAGCCTTTCTGAGAAATACAAGAACTCAGTAATTCTGGAGTGAGGAATGATATTGCAGTTTTGGAGCCCAGAGTCTTATGGCAAATAAAACAATGTCTTTTATAGACCTCGTTTCTTTGGTAGATAACTTCGGAGTGTAAATAAGTTGGGTGGTTAAAGTTTTCTTTTGTTGGGAGGCTAGTGGAGGGAGGATGCCAGAAGGGGTGTTGAAGTTATATTGCTGAGTTTTGCAGCGTCCATTCATTCAGTGAACATTTTTTAAGAGTCTCTTATGTACCACGCACTTTAACAAACATTCGGGATCAAAAGACTTGCAGTATATAGGGAAGTATTATGTATCAGTCAGGTATTGTGTTCCAGGTATACGGTATGGTAGGGAGCACAAAGGGCTCAGATGGGCACTTTTATCATCTGTCCCGACTAGGATACTTTTGCATCTTGTCTTGAAACATATGCAGGTGTTCCCAGGCTGGTAGGAAGGAAGACTAATGTGAGGGAGGGGATTCCAAGCAAAAGGAGCTAGGTGAGAAAGGCATGGAGGCGTGAAGTAGGCGTCTTTGAGGACCTGCGAGCGGTTTGATTCTATAGGAGCACTGGGTGTGTATCTAGGCCTGGCAAGTGTCAGTGCTTAGAGAGGCAGGCAGGGGACAGAGTCTGCATAGTCTAGAGCTTTTGTACAAGAGTAGGGTGGGATGGAAGCCGGAGCTGAAGACTGAAAAGGAAGTGGAAAGAACAATTATACCTAGTTTTTTGTTTGTTTGTTTCGGTTTTTTGAGAGGCTTGGCAGTAAAAGGTTGTTAGAGGGGAATATAAACTTAAGGTACTTTTTTTTTTTTAAATAGGAGAAACTTAAATAATGGTTGGAAAAACAGTGAAATGATAAGAATGAAATGTAAGAGAGTAAAGCAGAATGTTAATCTTCAAAAACCACTGGCTAGATGATAGAAATGGTGTTGAGGAACAGTAGAAGGCAATGTAAGAATGGCTAAGTGTGTAAGCTTTAAAGGAATTAAGCTGCCTAGATTCACTTTGCAGTTCTTCCAGCTACATGGCATAGGTGAGTTCCTTAATGTTTCTAACTCAATTTCTTCATCAATAAAAGGGATAGTTCCTATAGTAGTACCTACAGTAGTACCTGCATTGTTCCTTGTTGTCAAGTAGATTCCGACTCATGGCGACCCCATGTGTGTCAGAGTAGAGCTGTGCTCCATGTGGTTTTCAAGGCTGTGACCTTTCAGAAGCAGATTGCCAGGCCGTCTCCCTAAGTACTTCTGAGTGAGTTTGAACCACCACCCTTTCAGCTGGTAGTTGAGCACTTAACCGTTCGCACCACCCAGGGAGTCCTAGCACCTACGTTAGGGTTATTATCAAGGATTAACCAAGAAGATATAAGTGAGGCATTTATCATAGTGCCTGGTACATAGTAAGCATTCCAGATGTTAACTGCTGCCATCATCAGCCTCAATATTATTGTCACTACTACCTTCCTTTTTTTAGATAGCATTTTCTACATATTATAGTAAAGAAGATTTTAAAAACAGTAGTGTACTTGTTCATTCTGAATGAGTTAACTTCATGGACTCTATGGAAATCTATAGTTTCTTAAGTAGATAACAGCTCATCATAATTGTACCATAAAGGATGTTTGTCTTAGTTATCTAGTGCTACTATAACAGAAATACCACAAGTGGGTTGCTTTATTGAACAGAAATCTATTTACTCACAGTTTAGGAGGCTAGAAGTCCGAATTCAGGGCACTGGCTCTCTGTTGGCTCTGGGGGAAAGTCCTTGTCTCTTTTCAGCTTCTATTCCTAGGTTCCTTGGTGAACATGTATCTTGCCCTCTGTTTGTGCTTGCTTGCTTAATCTGCTCTTTTATATCTCAAAAGAGATTGATTTGAGACACAAGCTACACTGATCTGGTCTCGTTGACATGTCAGAGAAAACCTGTTCCCAAATGGGATTATAACCACAAGGTTAGGATTTACAGCACATTTTGAGGAGGACACAGTTCAACCCATAACAGTGCAAAAGTGTAATTTGCCTTCTCTGGAAAGCGACTTTTTATGAAGCAGCTTCATCCACGATATATTCTCATAGCATGAACTTAAATGGCATGAAATCTCTGTCCAGGTAGAGTTGGTATTTTAGTCTAACTGGATTTTTTTTTTTTTTTTAAACCTCTGGTATATTAGGAGTTAAAAAATGCTGAAATAGCTTTAAGGACCCAGAAAACACCACCTGGACTTCAACATGAAAATACAGCTCCTGCTGAGTAAGTTATTGAATTTTTTAAACGAATGTTTCTTACTTTAAGAAAGCAGAACAGTAATAATAAACAAGCCAAGAATTTTTAGTTGTTTACTATGTGGCAGGCCTGGGTTAATAAGCACTTTACATAGATCTTTAAATTTAATTCTCCTGACAACCCTAAGAGGGTAGTTTGTTATCCCCATTTTACTGAAGGCTAAGAGATCTAATTTTTTAACCGCTATCATGCAGTTACACTTCATTTAAATGCTACTCACAGGAAGTAGTCTATTCCACTTTATTAAATTTTGCAAGTAGAGGAAATATTTTTACTCATTAGCATTTTTAAATCAGAAATAATTTTGTTATAGTCCCATCCTTAAGCAGGACATACTAAGCATAGTTTTTATTTATTTACACAGGTAATACATGTTCAGGAAGAAAAACTAGAAAATAAGTAAAAGAGAAAGTCCACATTTATTCTCATCAGCTAGTTTGTATGTCTAGTTTTCATACATGTGATATATCTTCTCTCTTTTTTTAATATCCTTCCATGTTGATAGAGATGATAATAGCTAATATCTATCATATGCTTCCTGTATGGCAAGCAGTATACTTAGCACTTTACATGTTTTATCTCGTCTTTTTCACAAAACCATTATAGCAATTATTCCAGTCTTAGAGATGAGGAGCCTGAGGCTTAACGAGGTGAAGTTGTGAGCTTGTGAGTGGTAGAGGTCTTTTTCTTTCTTCTTTGACTTCTTATTATGGCACGATTTCCAACTTAGAGACATTTTAAGAATAGAACAAAGGATTCTCATATGCTTTTTAATCCAGATTCCCTGCATGCTAACATTTTTTACCATGTTAGTTTTGCTCCTCTCTCTTTATTTATGTGTGTATATACATTTTTTTCCTGAACAGTTTGAAGTATTTACGCACATGATGCTCCTTTACACTTAAGTACCTTAGTGTGTTTTTCTTAAAAAGAAGGGTATTATATAACTGCAGTACAATTATCAAAGTCCAAAGTCAGGAAATTAACAATGACAATGATACTCCTATATCTAATGTACAGGCTTTATTTTGGATTAGCATGGAGTATGGTATACGACAGGAGCTTCTTTTTTTTTCTTTTCTTTAATAAAACATCAAATTAATGCAATAATGTAATTCCATGTATATTGTTTTAAGGTTCACATTTAGCTTTATGTTTCTTTCCTTTTTTTTTTTTTTTGACCTGTACCCTTTTTATTCAGTCTTCCAAGATTTGTGCCCTGTCCTTTCTCACATGTTGTAATAGCCTGTTGTTAGCTATCAACACTGTGACATAACGTTATACTGGCTTCTTAGCTGGACTTTCTCAAACATGGTGTAGCCCTCTGTCTTGTTCTTCACACTGCAGTTAAAGCTAATTTTGAAATGGGTTGAATGGTATCATTTTCCACTGAAAAAGCTTCCACAGGTTCCTGTTTCTTACAGAATCGTGTCCAGACTCCTTTGCATGCTATACAAGGTCCTTTTTTTTTAAATCTTCCTTGGCATTCTCTGTAGTTAAATTTATCAGAATAGTCCAGTAATTACATGCTCTTTTTATTGTACACTATAGTGTTTCATATTATGTTTTGTTAACATAAGACCTGTAAATACTTGGTTGTAAAAATCTATTTGATAATTGTGCCTCTTTTTTTAATGTTTTTATTTTGAACTTATTCTCGACTTACAAAAATTTGCAAAAATATTAGTACCAAGAATATCCTTATATCCTTCATTCTGCTTCCCCAATGTTAACATGTTATGTTACCATAGTATAAGTATCAAGAACAAAAATTAGCATTGATATAATACTATTAACTAAACTACAGACCCTATTTGAATTTTACCAATTTTTCTGCTACTGTCCTTTTTCTGTTCCAGAATCCAATTCAGGATTCCATTTAGTTATTACTTCTTCTTAGTTTTCTCCCTGTAATAGCTATTCAGTCTTTCCTTGTCTTTTATCACCTTGATACTTTCGAAGAGTGTTAAGTTATTTTTTAGAATACCCTTTAATTTGGGTTTTTCACTCATGATCCAAGTAAGGATATGCATTTGTTTTTGATACCTTGATAGCTTATGACTTACAGCTTTTTATTTCAGTAATGACCTCTATGCCATTTAAAGATACGTTATGTCACCAAACTAATCAAAGGGCTGACTCAAATGGGGCAATTATTGATTTATTTGGCATTTAGAATATAAAGAAAAAGTTGTGAGAAATCTGATCTGATTTTTAAAATGTTTTTTATATAGCTATTTCAGAATCTTGGTTCAGCAGTTTGAGGTACAGCTTCAGCAGTACAGACAGCAGATTGAAGAACTAGAAAACCATCTTGCCACTCAAGCAAATAATTCACATATAACCCCTCAAGGTAACATGCTTCTGTGGTAATTTTTTTGATACACTCATTTTGGTAGAAGAGAAGTTAAACTATAGTTGTGTAGAAGGTATTTTAGTTAACTTAGTTGTCCTAAGCGCCATAAGAAAATTTTCTTAACAGACCTTGACTAGATCTTTGTTCCCAGTAATTATAAAATGCTCTATTATGATCTGTCTATGTTAACAAGGGCAGCCTATCCACCTCCCCTTCCCCTTGGATTACTCATGTAGCCTTCCATCTCTCAGTCTATCAGTCTGCTGTCTTCTTTGTCATTCATATAGTTTTTTTCTTGTACACATTCACAGTACCAAAAATTGAACTCATAAATAAAAAAAAAAATACAACTTATTCTGTCATATGTATATTTGTATGATAATATAATTTTCTTTTATAGATTTGTCAATGGCTATGCAGAAAATTTATCAAACATTTGTAGCTTTAGCTGCACAACTTCAGTCTATTCATGAAAATGTAAAGGTGAGTTTTCATTGCCTGTTCATCTAGCAGGATGCCTTTTATCTCGCCAAATGAAGTATTTATTACAGAAATAGCTAAAATTACATATAAGTGGAAAAACAAAAAATATATAGTCCATAATCATACATAGTCACAGGCACTGGTAATACGCATGCTTTTTAAGAAAGATCCAAGTGTAGTATATACAATGTGCTATTTTAACCTTTTTCAATAGTAGATTGTGAATAATTTCCCATGTTAGTGCACATGTTTCTTCAACATCATTCTTAGTAGCTAGCTAGGATTTAATTGTATGTATATGTCATGGTTTGTTTAACCCATCCTCTGTTGTTGAACATTTATTACATTTTTTTCCATCCCTTTACCACTATAAACAGCACTACAGAAAATAAACATTCTTAGCAGCAAAATCATTTTGCCGTACTTAATTTTATGTATATTATACATGTTTATCAGCCACTCCATAAAAAACTTCTTTCCAACATTCTCTCTTCTAAATACATGGATGGAACTGTTTGTGTTCATTAAATTATGTAAATAAAATAAGTTGTCACTGAATATTTTGACCTGCATGTAATAATGTGCTAGTTTTTTAATTTATGTAAATTAAGTGTTATATATTAATTTACCTTTCCCAGCTAATCAAGCACATGCACCATATTTTTATGCAAATAACGCTCACCTTCTACATGTGTTTGCTAACCCCATCCTCTCCCCACGAGGTATTTTCGTAAGTGCCGCTTGCCATTTTTTTTTTTTACCTGTTGCTGTTTACAAAAATACCTCATTGAGGGGAGGGCACGTTGGCAAACAAACATAGAAGGCATGCATTATGTACATAAAAATACAGTAATTAAATTATTTCTTGGAGATACGCGTGGTCAAAATAACTAAATTTTAAAGCACCCACATCTGAGTCTAAATAAATTATTAACTGTGTAGAGTAGAGTTTAATTTTGATTACCAGTATTTTCGTTTTTATTTTAATCTGATGCATGGTCACAGAATTTTTTTAAAGTTAAATTACATTTAAATTATACTTGGTTTGAAATAGCATACTTCAAACCTTTAGCTTTAATACATTTCAAACTCTAAACCAGATCTTTAAAATAATTCTGTCTTAAGGTAGGAATTATCAGATTTTCTTAGAATTTTTATTAATCAGTCTATAATAAATATGACTGTAGGTTTTTAAAGTGCTAACAAAGATGATTCTACCTGTCACTTTGAAGTCTATCATACAAATGTTCCTCCCTCCCCCCCTTAATTTTTATTTAAGTTCCTGAGTGGTACAAATGGTTAACCTGCTTGACTGCTAACTGAAAGGTTGGTGGTTCAAGTTCATCCAGAGGCATCGCAGAAGAAAGTTCTGGCAGTCTACTTCTGAAAAATCAGCCATTGAAAACCCTGTAGAGCACAGTTCTAATCTAACACATATTGGGTCACCATGAGTTGGGATGTTTGGATTCCATGGCAACTGGTTTTGGTTTTTTAATTTTTATTATGGAAGTTTTCAAATATGTACAAAAGTAGAGCAATATTATAATGAATGCCCAGGTACTCTCCACCCAGTTTCAGCTATTACCTAGATTCTGCTGATCTTGTTTTATCAATTTTCCGCACAGAGATGCTTTTTCCTCTGGAATATTTTAGAGCAAATTGCAGACGTGTCATTTCTAGCTGCGCATGCTTTTTCAATGGCACTTTCCCTCCTATGGGTTCACTCTGGTGGAAACTAGCCTTTTCTGTAACATGACCATAAAATAGTGAGAGAGATTTTCCCAAAAGAGCCCCAGATCATCTTGGATAAACTTCACATGAATTTTTTTTTTTTTTTAATTTAGATATAAAGGTTTAGCTTCTCATTAGTACACAGTTAGTAAACATACTGTTTTATAACATTGGTTACTAACCCCACGACATGTGAACACTCTCCCCTTCTCAACCTTGGGTTCCCTATTACCAGCTTTCTTGTTCCCTCCTGCCTTCTAGTCTTTGCCCCTGGGCTGGTGTGATCCTTCAGTCTCGTTTTGTTTTATGGGCTAGTCTAATCTTTGACTGAAGGGTTAACCTCAGGAGTGACTTGTTTACTGAGCTAGAAGGGTGTCCGGGGGCAGTACTCTCAGGGTTTATCCAGGTTCTGTCAGGCCAGTAAGTCTGGTCTCTTTTTGTGAGTCAGAATTTTGTTCTACATTTTCTCCAGTTCTGTCTGGGACGCTCTATTGTGATCCCTGTCAGAGCAGTCGGTGGTGGTAGCTGGGCACCATCTAGTTGTGCTGGACTCAGTCTGGTGGAGGCTGTGGTAGT
>NW_004444104.1:2604285-2624956 GCF_000243295.1 Trichechus manatus latirostris
GGTGGAGGCTGTGGTAGTTGTGGTCCATTAGTCCTTTGGACTAATCTTTCCCTTGTGTCTTTGGTTTTCTTCATTCTCCCTTGCTCCAGACGGGGAACTTCACATGAAATTCTGACCTACTCTATTTTCATATGTTCCCAAGAACCAAAGGATGCTCGGTGATCAGCTGAACATTTATGTTCAGTTGTGTTCAGTGAGCAAATTAACTGTAAATCCTAGATTTGTTCGTTTCTTATAGAAATCTCACAAGAAGTGTTTTTTATTCCTTATATTTGTTTGTAGATAGTCTTTTGAAACAAACTTAAGCTACTTTACCCAGGCAGGCCTCAAGTGACAGTATATTGTAAAGATGCGTGATAAAAATAGGGAAGAAAATATTCAGAAGAGTGACATCTCTCAAACTCCACTTCCCACGCCAGCACGCATTACTAGCATGCTAATATACAGTTTAGATGGAATGTATAATGTTGGCAGTGTCTATTCTATGATCTGTCTGTCTTTGGTAACTTATTTCATGGTTGTATGTATTCACATATTACCAAAGTCAACACAGAACTTGGTAAGCCTTTTTTCTGCATTCCTTTAGGTGCTCAAAGAACAGTACCTTGGCTACAGGAAAATGTTCTTGGGTGATGCTGTAGATGTGTTTGAAGCCAGGCGAACAGAAGCCAAGAAGTGGCAGAACACACCCAGAGTTACTACAGGACCCACCCCTTTCAGCAGCATGCCAAATGCAGCAGCCGTTGCCATGGCTGCAACACTTACACAGCAGCAACAGCCTGCTACAGGTCTGAACGCATTCAAGTTATAGCTTCTTACTGTTAAAATGCAGAACATTTGTGTGCATTTTTATAAGTCTTCCTGGAAGAAATTTCTATGAATAGCTGTTCCAATGCAATCTAAAAATTGTGATGGACACAATTATAAACATATACCTGATAGAAAATGCAGGGTAGTCTTAGCAATAACTATACATCAATTAGAAATTGAATATTGTTAATTTAGTAAATGGTATATGCTGTATTGCTATAAATGCCCTTTAGGACATGGTGTTTCACTAGTGAATTATATTTAGAAATAACATCAGATTCTAAAATTGTGATTGTATCATTTATTGTTTTAAAGTCAGAGATAATCCAGCCATACATTACATTTTTCATATATGATACCAAGAGATGGCGTATTCTTGTTTTCCTCATACGTAGTGATTATAAAGTGCCCACACTGATGATGAAGGACATTTTTAGTTACTGAAGGTATGTTGAAGATCAATAGGTTTATTGGTATGCATGTTGACGGGAAGCAGAGTACAGGCCCTCTAATCGAAATTTGGAAATGATGCATTCTAGAATTATTTGTAACCTCTTCAAAATAAACAGGACAGTAGCAAGAGCAGGAGGAAGATATTTTGACATGCTCTAGATTGCCCATTAAGAAATATGAACTGGAAGCTTGAGCAGGTGGAAGTAATTGGTGAGATATTGGAAAGCAGATAACTTTAGTACTTGGTTTAATTCCACTTGTAAGCAGAGAAATAATTTTGTGGTCTAATTCTGTAATATTTTATTTTTGTGGTCTGATTATGTAATATTCTGAGGTTATCACTTGCCTGCTTATTCCTGCAACCCCTTTTGTCTGGTTTGAAGTTTGACATAGAAAAATATAGTCTTAATGGATACTGATTTTTTTCTTTAGTCATTTATGAATTTTGAGTAATGCTTATTAGTTATTGTATAGCATGTGTCTTTCTGACATGTTGGCTAAGAGTCCCATATAATACAGTAGTAAATTATAATACAAAAAAATAAAAATCTGTATCTAGGTAAATTGCATTTAGGCTGCCTCTCCTAGGAAAGCAGCCCCTGATTTTCACTATTGGCTGTTGAAAAAATTGTTCTTCCCATTTGGAGATGACAGACATAGCATTAGTAGAGGGTTGGTGGTGGGTTTAGCACGCCAGATCCTCCATAGGCCCTGCTGGACCCACACGAATAGCGGCTCATACTATACGGTGGCTCTCTAGCTGGCCGGAGTCTAAGATTGCATTCTCAAGTTATGAAGGAAAAAAGTAATTATGGGATTGATTTCTCCGTGGAATGACTCCCATAATTAATGACTATCCATTCTCATGATTATTTAACCAACTAATCAGACTGAACATAGTACGAATTTACATTTCAGAGCCAATATTAACCACTAAAGTAAATTAGATAAGTGTGGGTTTGGTTAAATGTTCTTTAAACATAATGGAATTCCATTCTAAGAAGTAAAACTTAAGTAAAATGTTATGCTGTAAGTGAATTAGCGTGTAGCGTACGACTAAAACTGAAGCAAAACCGCCTCTCAAAAGGGATTTTTAAAAACTCACGTAGACGGTCTTATCTTGAGAGGTTCGTAGGTTTTCACTCATACGTTTTGGGCTGATGGACATTACGCAGATTTATATTCATTCAGTGAGTATGAGTGACTACCCTATGCTAGGCTCAGGGGATACAAAGATAAGCAAAACAAGGTGGTCTGCCTTAGTTTCCTAGAGCTGCCATAACAAAATACCACAGGATGGGTGGCTTTAAAAAGCAAGTTTATTTTCTCACAGTCTTGGAGACTACAAGTTCAAATCAGGGTATCTGCCATGTTGATTCCTCCTGGAGGCTTTGAAAGAGGATCTGTTTCATGCCTCTCTCCTAGCTTCTGATGGCTGCTGCAGTCCTTGGCATTCCTGTGCTGCTTATAGATGCATCTCTCATCACGTGGTGTCTTCCCCCTGTGTGACTTCTGTCTGTTGTCCCCTTTATAAAACACTGCTCTGAAGGGATTAGGATTAGGATATACCCTGTTTCAGTTTGACCTCATTTAACTTAACTGATAACAAAAGAAAAGTCCTATTTCCAAACAAGGTCACATTGACAGGTGCAGGGGTTTGGATTTCAGCATATCTTTTGCGGAGACACAATGCAATCCATGACACGCTGTATGGTGGCAGAGAACATTAGCTTAAGTTAGCGTAATCATCATGAGGAGCCTTTTGCTGGTGTGCTCTAAGCTGGTTTTTGTCAGACTTTGGGGAAATGGACTGCTTTCAATATTCTCTTCAGTTTTGAAGCCCATATAAAGGGATTTCTAATCAGGATGCAGGAATTGTAATTTAGCAACCTAAATAATCTTAACAGTGTTTCCATTTCGAATCTTACGGATTTTTAAAACTGAGAAACTAAACAACTGTGGTAACAGTTTTGTATTATGTCTTATCTTTCCCTTTTGTCTCTGAGGGTATCCCTGTCTCTATAGTCCATTCCCTCTCCCAAAGTTTGGTCATTTTAGTCATGTCATCATTACTGTGAAATTTATGAACTGTTACATGTGTACATAATGATTTTATGAGTTACAGCCCATTTAGAAATTTCCCTATATATTGCATTTTGCTTTGTACCCAGATAGTTATTCCTGAAGTCCTGTGACTTTCATGGAATCTTTGTTTAGAGCCAGTAGCAAATTTTAAAGACTATATACATGAAGTTAGGTAGAGCTTGTGCACTGTTTTTATATGTCCCTGTTGATTTGTGCAAGATTTGAGTGTTCAAAGGGGTTTTGTCTTATTTGCATATTGATTCTTGACTTCCTTAATATAAATACATGCACAGGCAGACAGCTTTTTAGACTGCTACCTTCTGAAGGTGGTTTACGTGTAATCTTTCTTGGAGGTGGAGGAATGGATTCAAATGACTTCTTGATACTTTGTTAATGGAAAAAAAAAGCACTTAGGCATATGTGATATGTGGTTACTAGTTCTGAAGGCTGAAGAGAATTGATGAAAAGCCTGCAGGCTGTGTATGAAATAAACATCAATACATGGCTGTGTTACGCGTTGGTAGATCTTGAGTACACTTGTTCACAAGTGCTTCCCAGGCCTCTTAAAGAATTTATTGAGACAGTTATATTAAGCTTCTCAGTATAATTTTAACTTAGAATAGATTTTTTTGTAGGTAATGTTTTGGGATCGGGTTTTGCTGTTGTGTTTTGACTATTTTAAAAGTTCTTGCTGTTTATATAAGACTTTCCTCATGTAACTTAGTTGCTGTGTTTAGGAGAGCTGAGACATTTTGTTAGGAATTCCTATTTTGTAGCTTTTAGTGTAGGTTTGGAAATTTAAGGTGTAGTGTTAAATAGGAAACCTTAAGTATTTCATCTTAGTTCCTTGTGGTTTTGTGATTTTGTTGTATTTAATAACCAAAGGAACATTCCCCATAAAATCAGTAAGAGTAATAAAACTTTTCAAACTGGGGAAAAGGCATTTTTTGTTTTTTAAGAAAAATTATTGTTTCAAAATATGACTTAGGAATAACTATACTAATTACATTAGACATTTCGAGTGATCATGGAAAATTTTAAAGAATTTTTAGCACTTTAGTCTTTTCCTGTGAATGCAGTTTTACTTTTAAGAAAGTAGAATTTAATCTGGAAAATATGAATTAATAGTGCTAAACCTGATTTTGTTGTGTTTGAATATATTATGTGGTAACTTTTGTAAAATGTTGCTCTACATAAAGATTTCACTTTGGGCAGTCATTGGGGCATATTACTACTAACTTGGTTTTATTTATGGAACTAAGAGTCTCTCACTGAATATTCAGATTTTGAAGCAGACTTACTGAATTGTTTACGTAATTATTGCCTGAAGGATTTAGATTCTGCTTTCTTATAGTGAAACTAATTTATATGGTGGCCAGAGTGTAATATATGTGAATACTTTGGCATGGGAGATATTTATCATGAGTTTTTACTATTAAAAAATGTTATACATTTGCCTACTAGTTTTATAAATAATGTTGCCTTCAGAATTTGTGTGAAGGTACAAAACCCAACAACATACTATGTACCTGTTGTGCAATGGAAAGTCTTGTCACTATTACGTATAAGTTCTCGATTTTCTATTCCCTGAATATTGACGATTAGAGAAACTGTGTTCTAGTGCTCTTCAAAACAGACTCTCACACAACAGAAAGCACGCGATTTGAGTGACTGTCCTGACTCGGAGGGCTGAGGGCTGTGGTGTGCATTATTCTCTAGGGTCTTCCACCAGCAGTGCCTCCTGTTAACACGTGACACTAAAGTCTCTCAATGTTAAAGAAACTGGACATGTGTTTTCTACATATTATTTTTGTTAGAAATGAGAAAGTAATATGCTTAGTTTCTTTTTCCTATAGTAACATTTTACAAAAGAGCTGCTAGGCAGATATTTTATTCTCAAACTAGTCTCAAACTGGATATAAAAAATGTAAATCCTTTTTTAATTTATTTTTTTAATAGTTGTATAAGAACTATGGCTGCTATTAATTACTCCTTATTTTCTGGGTAGAAGCTATTTGTAAAGTCCAGTTTCTGTCCCAGTGTAGCAAAACGTAGTTCCTCAGTTTTGTTTTGTTTTTTAATGCTTTATAGTTTTACATTACCTTCTGAATGGACAAACCTCATTCTTCATTAACTGGAAGGCTTTGATTTCTTTGATAAGTTTAAATTTTAATCTCTTCATATTAGTTTGGCAGTCCCCTCAACTTTGAATGCACTGATCACTGTGCTTGAAAAAGATAAGACTGAAGATTGTACTATGAAATTTATTGAATAACTTTCATAAATTATTTATCAAAGCAGAGATTTTTAGATTTTTGTATTCTGCTTAGTTAAAAAAAAAAAAAAAGTAGTTACAAAAAGAGGCTAGTAAGTTTGATGTTATTCTTGCCAAACAAACTCAGCCAAAATCTTTAAAGTAACAAATGGGAAAAGGATAACTAATCGTTCTGCGTCCGAGTACATTTTCCAAAATGTTGGAAAGAAACTTCTGAATTGAAATCTTGAATGTATTAAATTTTGTCAAGGTGCACCTCGGTGCCTTTTGAATGTTCATTCATCCATCTTATTTAATCAGGTGAAAAGTGGTGTCATGTAGCAGAGCTAATGAGAACTCAGTTATCACTTTTTGTGAACAAGTTGGAATTGTCATGTTACTGTGTAATTGATTTGCTTTAAAATGAACAATAAATTTAATAAAATAAAACATTGTCTTGTTTTTTATCTATTTATTGTATGTATCATTTATATTTCATATGAGAAATCATGCCTAGTTTTTTTGGTACTCACTGTTATAAAGTAACATGATAGTTTTGCCATGTTAGTATCGGTCTCTTGATCACTTGAGACTTGACTCTGATGATAAGGAGCTTGTTTTTAAAAAAGTAAAAACCTTTACTGATTACACCAACTAGTTTTTACCAGAAAACAAGTGGGGAGAGCTAAAGTAGTTCTGGAAGTAAATCTAAAACAACCATAATTTATAATACATTAAAGTTTTCAAATTATAGTATATTTAACTAATAGTCATCTTTCAACGTCATAAGACTGTTTCATTTGTTTAGCACAGAACAGGTTAGTTTAAAAATTGGTTGACTTTTTTTCTTTTTTTGATAGGTTAATCTTTTGGGACAGATAAGTTAGGCTGGGAAGACATCCTGAAAACTAAATGGAATTTGTTAAAAGTAATAATGTTCATTTTAAAAATAATTTCATAAAGAAACTTTAATCTTGAAAGAGTAAGGCAAATTTGTTTTTTTTCCCCCCCTCCCATTTTTTTTTTTTTTTTTTTTTATACCAGGGCCACAGCCATCTCTGGGAGTTAGTTTTGGAACGCCTTTCGGCTCAGGTATTGGCACTGGCTTGCAATCAAGTGGCTTAGGTTCTTCAAACCTTGGAGGTACACTTTAACTTTTCTAATATTTCATTGGACTGTTAAACGTGTGCATTCATGCTAGCATGTAAAACAAACTTCTAAGAGGATCTGCTGCTATTTTGGAAGTTAAGTTTCCATCTGGCAAAAACGATTCTCCAAACTTAATGCCTTCTAGTATTAGATTTAGAGCTTAAAGAATCATTTCATCTTCTATGAATAATAAATATAAAAAATTATTAAAATTAAGTGGTAGGGAGATTTGTATTTTTAAAGCAATATGCTAAAATGTGAACTTGAGAATTACTTATTTTTAATGAATTTAATTTTAATTAAATTTAAAAATATTAGTCATCTTTTAACACTAGGGTCTGAACTATTTCTCAATATACATGCGCCTAATCATAATCGTCTTTTTCTGAATGTGAGTGCTTTAACTGGGGAAATAATTTTATTACAAATCGAACAGCTTGACTTCCACCTATTCCTAAGTACTTTTGGCATATTTGCCTATATGCATACTTGTATACATAAGGAATTAGCTTATTTTAATAGTTACATCAGTTAACTGTACATTAGTAAGGTAAGTCCTCTGCAGAAGCATACGAGGTCCAAATACATTCAAAATTCTTTGATATGGATAATTGACAGTTGATTATATTTTGACAAATACATTTTAATGTAATGAGTAAGATTCCGTTATTTCCACTAAAATATATCTTCGTAAGAAGGAAAGCCGATAAGCTATCGTGACTGCTTAAAGGAGTAGACCCTGTTAGGAATTGCTAGAATCATGGTGGACAGCATAATTTGTATGATCTATAATCCAGTTTGCCATCATATTTCTTAGATTTACAGGCAATACTCTTAAACTCGGTATTTTAGATAAACTGTTGCAGAGTAGCCTAAAAAGTAATTTAACTCTATTCATGGAGCACCTGGCTTTTAAGAGAGTAGAAACAAGTATTCAAGTACTTAGTAGAAGCTCCTCATGAACTTTGGTGAAAATATTTCTGTTTTAAAATTGTGAAAATAGTATTGCTAAGAGGACAATCGGGACATCCCCACCCCCGTTTCTTACTGTTGCATTGGCTGGTCGTACAGCAGGAACTGTTATTGAGTAGATTTAAAGCGATTGACCATTGTGTAGTTTTTTGATGGTTTTTGTTAATTAAGTGAAACTGTTTCAGCAAAGAGCAGAGTAAAATTACCTCGCAGTATTCAGTGTTTAAATTGTGCATGTCGTGCTTATATGGGAATTTAATCCATCTTTTTTTTTTTTTTTTCCAAAATGAAATAACCCTGAGTAGATGTGTTTATACCTGTTTGGCTGAAATCATACTTCGGTGTTCACTAAAATTTCCAGCCCATTTGGGAGAGAAAATACTAATATAATCTTGTTTTTGCATGACCTTGTTCTTTAAAATTACTGATGGGTCATTAACTTAGCCTAAATAGATATAAAAGTATTATTTCAGAATCTGTATCTTCTAAAAGTCTTATGCAGGGGAGTAAACAGCAGATTTCCTTAATAACGTCATGTTTTTCAAGTCTGTATTTCTTAGGCCTTTGATAATTGTAGGTTTTACTTGTCAGTATCCTTTAACCTGTGTTTTACATACCGTTGTATATTTCTCTATTGCCCTTCCACTAGGATTTGGAACTAGCTCTGGTTTTGGAAGCAGCACCACAGGGGCCTCCACATTTGGATTTGGAACAACAAATAAACCCTCAGGAAGTCTTAGTGCAGGTTTGTGTTTCTGCCTGAATTTCAGGCACATTTAAAAGTGCAAATTATTTAAACGTACAACTATTGTTATTTCCAGTCTCCCAAAAAAAGTCACTGATTCTGTTTCTACTCCCTGGATAAAGCATGCAAGCCTAGCTAATTATATAGCTTTATCTCTCTCGTAAATAAAGGTTAGGTTTGTAAAATATTTTTAACAAGACTTCTTAGTTTGACTTCATAATTACATCCTCTCTTAACCAAGTAAAGATTCATTTGAACCCAAGTGACTAGCTTCATGGTTAAACAGTTTTCCTGTCATTGCAAAAATGAAAACCATCATTGTGAAAGTATAACCCAGTTTTTATCTGTGTTTATTTAAGAGAATGATTTGTATTCCCAAGAAATGATCTTTAGTTATAAATGCCTCTGGTTTTAAAAATATCACAGTCTTAATGGTGATTAATGGGTTCCATGTTCATTTTTGAAATAGGTGTAATCTTTCTTTTAAAGGAAAATTCCAAATTACATCTACTTTTGCATTTACTATATATTTGTAAATAATGGCTTGTTTTAATGTAGTATTTAGGGATAAATAGTACATCTAATATAATGACACAATACTGATAAAATTTTGCTTAAATTTAGGGAATTTGAAAGAAATCCCACCTAATATTAAGTTGTGGTTAAAATCAGCAGTTCCAGCTGAGTAAAATAATAGTAAAATTCAGTGGTACCAGGATTATAATCTAGATAGATAAAGATGCTGTTAGTTAACTAAGCAGTAATAGTATTTTATCTTAATTATATGAGCGCCCTTATAAAATCAAAACAGTAAGTAGTGCTCTTTGTGTGTTTGTTGTCCTGAAAATTGTGGATTTGAGGCTTTCTTGAGGACTTAGAATTGTCAGGAGTTCCAAAGTTGACAGTCTGTCTCTTCTACATTTGATAAAATGTTTACAGTGGGGCTGAGGAAGAAGGTACCTTGATTTATTTAATTAACAAGGTTTCTGGCAACTTCACGTTTTCTGTAGACTTCAGTTATTTTTGTGCTAAAATTTCTCTTTTGATCTACATCACTAAACTTCTTTATTTCAGGGTGCCACTTAGCATTGTTAGCTAAATTATTTTCGTATAAAAATTTACACTAGAGATTTAGCAACCTGAGATAGTTACTATTCTTATGGATTATGTATTCTTTCAGATAGAAATTTACCTCTCGTCCCTATTTTTTTTTTTTTTTAATATTTGTTTTTGTGATTTAACTTCTGATATAAGTATTTTCTTCCCTAAACATAAGGCTTTGGCAGCTCAAGTACATCTGGGTTTAACTTCAGCAATCCTGGCATCACGGCGTCAGCTGGTTTGACATTTGGGGTGTCCAATCCTGCCTCTGCAGGTTTTGGAACAGGAGGACAACTCCTTCAGTTGAAGAAGCCACCAGCTGGAAACAAAAGAGGAAAAAGATAAACACCTGGGTTGATGTGTTAAGAGAATCCATAGCAGCACCGTTCATTCTGAGTCTATTTTTCTAAAATTGATGAAGTAATTAAATTGCATCCCAGGACATTTATAAAGTTTTGATATTTTTCCCTACTCTGGAATTTCAACTTTGTTCATACTGGCCAGGCTGAACAGCTTTTTTCTTGTGAATTTAAAACCCAGTTGTGTATTTTTCATTATTTTGATTTGTAAAAAACTGTTCTGATTATATCATTGATTGACTAGTAAAACCTACTATTTAACTTAGTGTTAATAGCAGTGTTTCTCGATAAGGTTTACACTGTGTGAATATATGCACATTTGCTTCATATACAGATGGTATGAACTCTAGGGTCTCTACTAGAATCAGTTCGTTCCCTGATAAAGGCCTTTTGAACTACACTGCAGGGCATCTTGTGAATATGTATGTAAATATATACAGAATAATACACAATTGTGTATGCATATAAAATATATATTTACAGACCTACAACTCTTGCCTCAGACTGTTCCCCTTTTCTAAGGGTATCCAGTTTCTCACCCTTTAAGCTTCAAATCCTCAGTGCTTATAGAATGATGAGCTAGGAGTACCAGTTCATTGCCGTTGTTGGCTTAAAGACTTGTCGAAGTAGTTTCTGGCATGAATATTTGGTCGACTCAACTTCACTGAGTCTAGCATTAGGTAGACCTATTTATCTTTCATGTACAGTTTTCAGATGGAATGTGAACGTGGAATTTTCCATTTTTGTTTCCACTTGGGCCTTTAGCAGCTACTCCAAATGAGGAATGCTATGAGACTTGTCAAACAGATTTTAACTTTCATTATCTCATATATCCCCATATTCCATATATAAGGTGTTTTTTCCTTTCTGAGATGGACCTTCAGGAGCATATTTGAACTCCAGACTGGTGTTCTGGGGCACAGAGTTATTAAGCCAAATCGATTCTATGCAGGTGAAGGATGCACTATTTAGTGGAAACTTTTCTAGCTATTCCAATACAGAGTTCTTTCTTTGAGGGCTATTGATACTGACACCAAATGGAGTGGCTTATCAGCCTCTTAATGTCTTAAGTAAGTGCTTCATATGGAATAGAGAAACAATATATTTTAAGAAAAAAATATTCTTTGTAGCAACTATAGTCGTTCCCTTGTTTGGATGGTGACAGAGCTCCAGATAATAATAACCCATCAGCATGTCAGGTTGCATCCATGTCATAATGTCTGTATTAGTACTTGTGAGTGAAGCGGAGTGTGGAAAAACAAGAGCCCTTTGAAAGAGAACTGCCTTAGCTGTGATTTCCAAGAAACCATTAAGTAGACCTATTTATCTTTCAAGTACAGTTTTCAGATGGAATGTGAACATGGAATTTCATTGAAAATAGTTTTCTATAAGAAGGTTTTGTACATAATGTGCATCAAGTGAATATTTTCAGAATAATTTTCACCAAGGCATCTTTTTTTCTAAAATAGGATTGCATATATATATAAGCACATATATATTTTTAGTATAATGTTAGTTGAGTTTAATTATAAAACTATTGTCAAATCTGTATTATTTATCTGCATATAGCAGTGATTGGCTTTTTTTAATTGAAATTTGTGCGCCTTAATGCATTAAAATAAGGAAAATCGTTTGTTTCTGAACACTGAATTTGTTTTTATTTTTGCATACTTCTGTAATACTGTAATTCCCAAATCCAGATTGTGGAATAGGTTAGGAAAGGTGTAATTCTATGTGTTGAATTAATGTCAGAAATAAGTATACAATTTAAACTTTTTTTTTAAAGGACATGCATTGGGCTGCAGAAATCTGAATATTTATATTTTTTTTTCTTTGTATATTTTACATTTTAATATGTTGAACCACTGGAAATTCTGTAACAATAATCTGTGATAGGAGTTAAAATGTGCTGTCCTTGTCTCCATCATCTTCACTTTGTCCACCGCCTATTGTTATGTAAACAATAAAATTTATTGTGTCGGTTGATTTGAATCTTTGTAGGTGTCAGTAGTTGTTCTTAATATGTAACTTCGCTGATTACTGCTTTTTTGTTCTCTTTGGTTGGTTTTTAGTGTTTTCCCTTCACTGGTTTATACATCTGTTTTTTTTCTTAAACCAAAGACTGACCGCAAAATATTAAGTTCTTTGTCATTTGCTTTTATCTCTTCAAAATTAAAAACACTAAACATTTTTAGTAAATTTCCCTTATATAGAAGAATATTTTAGTAAAACGTGAAAGTCCCCTTCAACTCCTAAAGCCCCAGCCCCACTCCCTTCCCCAGAGGTTCCCTCTTCATAGTTCAGTATGCATCCTTGCAGATGCTTTTAAAAAAATGTCTTTACCAACGTGTATAGGATGTTCGTTCTCTCTTATTTTTCTCTCCTTCTCCTTTTCTCACATTTTATCATTCTCTTTCCTTCTCTTCTAACAAATGAGTTAAAACTCTGCATATTCTGTGACTTGCTGTTTTTCCTCTGATGGTATGTCATTGACATCTTTCTGTGTCAGTCTATATAGATTTACTTTGTACATACTGTCCCATAAAATGGATGGACCATGATTTGTTCAAATGTTCCCTACTGAAGGGCAGTCCTTTCCAATATTTCAGTTTTACAGACAAAGCTACAGTGAGTATTCTTGTACATGACCTTTTGGGCTTATATTTAATGTTTCTTTGTGATTGATTCTAGAAGAGGAATTGCTAAAAAGGTATATAAATTGTATGTTTTACTGTCAGATTGCCTTCCAAAAATACTGTATATACACTCTGACTAGCAGTATGTGGATACCCATTTCCTTGCATTCTCTTGTAACCCTGAATATTAATAATAAGTACTTGTGGGGCTGAACTTCTGTATATATCTTAGCTATTTGCTTATCAGCGGGAATTGCATGTTAATATCCTTTGGCTATTTTTATGCCAGGTTATTTGGGTTTTTTTCTTTAAGATTTGTAGAAGGTCTTTAGATAATGAAGATAAATATTTTTCCTGTTAGATATGTTAAACTCTTGGGAGTCAGCTAGATTCAGACCCCTGCTTTGAGCCGGTGTGATCTTGGGCAAGTTACGTAACTTTTTCTAGGCCTCAGACTCATTGTCTGAAAAATGGGGATAGTATACATGGGTGGTTGTATTAAGGGAGAGAATCTACTTTCAAGCACTTGGGTAGCATAATGATGCTTTGTAAGTGTTAACTCTCCCTGCACGAATGCCACATGATTTTATTGCTGTAGCCCTGTGCTTTATCTTTGTACCTGGTAGAGAAGCTGCCCTATCTTCTTGTTGTGTATGTTCTTGTGTGGAATAGCTATTCTAGAACCCTTAATCTTCAAGGTGAACTTTAGTATCTATTTTCTCAGGTTTGATTTTTTTAATGCCATTGGGATTTTGATTAAATTTGCACAAATAAAATATGTTAATATTGTAATGTGGGGAGAATTTGACATCTTAATACCTAGGAGATGGTATATGCATTTATGTAGGTCTTTTATGTCTTTCAGCAGAGTTTTACAGTTTTTATTAGAACTTCTTGCTTAATTGCTTTTCCTAACAGCCTCTGAATTTTTGACTGTGGATTTTTCTCCTATAGTTGATACAAAGTCATTTGCATTATTAAAATGCAAATTAGTTGTCCTTTTGTGATAATATTAACAAGTACAAGTTAATGTCCTACTGATTTGAATAGTGCCTTTAGAAGTAATGCAATGGAATGTTTGTTTTTTGCCTTGTTGGAGTTTAGATGGTCCATCACAAGATACTTTGCTTCAGGGTCCCCTTCCTTTTACCCCTACTCCGCAGTCTTATTGTGAATAAATGTGGCTGCACTGCACTTCTGACAGCACACACCAGGACCGAGTTATTACTTAGGCAAAATGACACTGGGACTTGCCAACACGGTAGCCAGTGTCCTATAACATCTGAGCTGGAGGGCCTAATCTAAATCCGACCTACATAGTCATCTTTGCCCATCATCACGTACCTCCTATTTATGGAGTGTGTACTCCGTTCTACGCACCACGCTCAGCACTTTACATACTTGACCTTGTTTAATCTCAATATTACCCTCTGATGCAGAAATCTCCAATTTATAGATGAAGGAACTAAGGCTTAAGTTGAGGAATTTACTCAAGGTCACACAGCTTTTAAGTCATGAGCTGGGATTTGAACTCATATCTGCCTAATTCCAAAGCACTTCCTCTTCATCACAATGTTATTGCTGCCAGTCTTAGATAGAGGAAGAGCACACTGGTTTTCATGCCTAACCTTGTACAAAGGCATTGAAGAGAATGCGGTGGGGGAAATTACAAGTACATAAGACTGTATAGATCAGGGCACCATAAGGTAAGTACCAAGGACTGTGGGACTTTGAAGGAGGGAGGATAATCCGATGCAGGGAGTAAAGGAAAGGAGCCAGGGCTGGGCTGGAGCAGCCATCTCTGACCTTTTCCACAGCTTTCCTATAAAGACGTTCATCGGGAAAAGCCAGTCATCCCTGCCTGGGCGATGGGATGGAGTGGTCTGCCCACTTTGGAAGGGGTAAGCAATTTTGTCTATTTGAGTCTTCACTTAGGAACTGTACAAGGCAAATTTAACAAGAAAGCCTTTCTAGGGACACTGACACAACTATAACCCAGAAGAGCAGCCTGTGGTCAGACCAGGTGAGATTAGATATTTTCCTTGCAAAAGAAAACCATGGAAACAGGCAAGAAGCTTCTGGTGCTGACAGACAGCAGCCAACAAAGGAAAGCATAGACACTACTGGAACAATTGCTCGTGGCCCAGAATGTTTTTTCCCTTTTGACCTTCACTCAAGCTAATGCACCCTTTTCTCTTCTACCAAATCTATTTGTCAATAAATAAAAAACTACTAGGTTCACAAAATTGCTGTGTTAATGAATGTGCTGCTGTAGGTTTAACTTGCAGAGAACTTATTGTCATCTCCACCTCTGGTCGCAAGTCAGTTTAATTCAGTAAACATTTCTTAATCACTTGCTGTGTGCGAGTCACTGCTAGGAACTTGTTGGATGCTGTCGAGTTGATTCCGACTCATAGTGACCCCTTGTGACAGAGTAGAACTGCCCCATAGGATTTTCTGGGCTATAATCTTATGGGAACAGATCGTCGGGTCTTTCTCCTGCAGAGCAGCTGGGGGGGTTCAAACTGCCAACCTTTCTGTTAACCATTGAGCCACCAGGACTTGCTAGGAACTTCCAAAAAAAAAAAAAACCACAAACCCATTGCTGTCAAGTCAATTCTGACTCATGGCGTGCCTGCAGGACAGAGTAGAACTGCCCCATAGAGTTTCCAAGGCTGTAATGTTTACGGAAGCCGACTGTGACATTTTTCTCGTGTGGAGCAGCTGGTGGGTTTGAAGTGCTAACATTTTGGTTAGCAGCCCAGTGCTTCACCACTGTGTCACCAGGGCTTTTTGCTAGGAACTGAAGCTGAAAATCAAACACTTTGCTGCTGTTGAATCGATTCTGACTCATAGTGGGATGTAAATACGGGTAGAATATTGTTTACCCTTCATAATGTTAACATTTATTGAGTTCTGAGTAACAGCTAAGACCTGTGCCAAGAGCTTTACATATATCAGTTCACATTCTCCTCAGTCCTGTGAGGTGATTACTATTATGCTTTTTTGTAGATGAGAAAACAGGCACATGTAAGTTAAATAACTTCCAGTGGTCACTGAACTAGTAACTGGATGAGCCAGAATTCAACTTAGCAGTCTTGCTAGAATCTAGGGTTTAAACTCCTATCCTGGGTGGCACAAATTGTTAAGCACGGCTCAACTACTAGCTGAAAGATTGGCAGTTCAAACCCCCCCAGAGGGCCTCCGGAAGACAGACCTGGCAATCTGCTTCCGAAAGATCACAGCCTATGGAGCACAATTCTATGCTGCACATGTGGGGTCGCCATGAGTCGGAATCCACTCAATGGCAGCTCACAACAACATTCGCTAATAGGAGTCCCTGGGTGGTGCAAAGGGTTAACAAGCTTGGCCACTAACCTAAGGTTGAGGTCCACTCAGCGACTGGTTTACTGGATATGCAAATAAGTATAATACAAGGTGGGCATGGTAAGTGATAGATAAAAGATGCAAAAGCAATTCTTGAGTGCTCTGAAGAGATTAATTCTGCTTGAAGAAGAAAAATAGGTTTAATAGGTGGCTTTGAGCAATGAGTATGACTGACTTATATTTTAATGAAGGATTTACTACTTTAATTTACAGTTATTATTGTTAGGTGCTGTAGAGTTGGTTTCAACCCAGTGTACAACAGAATCAAACACTGCCTGGTCCTGTGTCATCCTCAAAATCATTGCTATGTTTGAGCCCATTGTTACAGCCACTGTGTCAATCCATCTCATCAAGGATCTTCCTCTTTGGCCCTGACCCTCCACCTTACCAAGCATAATGTCCTTCTCCAAGGACTGGTCCCTTCTGATAACATGTCCAAAGTACATAAGACAAAGTCTCGCCATCCTCACTCCTAAGGAATATTCTGGCTGTACTTCTTCCAAGACAGATTTGTTCATTCTTCTGGCAGTCCATGGTATATTCAATATTCTTCGCCAAGACCATAATTCAAAGCCATCAATTCTTCAGTACGGTGTGTAATGTACCATACATATATTAAAAATAATCACACATTTGAACAACATAAACGGGTTTAAAATAAAAAGCAAATACCTCACTCTCCACAGGAAGTTCCTAAAAGCTTCTTTTCATTTCAGTACATACTGATTTTCCTCATGCTTTTTAATGGCTGCATAGCAGATATTACCAAATTCTGTTTAGCTCCTTTTGGTGAATGTTTAGGTTCTAACTTTTTTTCTTTCCTTTTTTTTTTTTTTTTGCGACTGTAGACGTAAAGTTTTGCCACTAATATAAGAGAACATAGTATCTAGTTTTACTTGACATTTCTTTAATTATGAGTTTTAACTTTTTTTTAATATAAACCACTTAAAGATATAAACCATTTAAAGATATAAACCACTTGTTCATATTCTTAATGTTTTTCTTCATTATTCCTAAAAGCTTTAGGATGTAATCAATTTCTACCTATAGAGACATTTGGGAAAATTAACAATTTTAGATTCCTTAGTCTTAGTCTAAAATGACTTTTTTCTTATGCTTTAGGTGAAAGTTTACAGAGCAAATTAGTTTCTCATTAAACAATTAATACACACATTGTTTCGTAGCCTTGTTTACCAATCCCGTGATGTGTAAACACTCTACCTTTTCCACCCTGGGTTCCTGTTTCCATTTGTCCAGTTTTCCTGTCCCTTCCTGCCCTCTGGTCCTTGCTTTTGGGCTGGTGTGCCCATTTAGTGTCATATATATGATTGAACAATGAAGCATGTTGCTCATGTGTGTTATTATTTTCCCCATTAAAAAAAAGTTGCCATCAAGTCGATTCCCACTCATAGCAATCCTATGAGTAGAACTGCCTACAGGGTTTCCAAGGAGTGGCTGGTGAATTCTAACTGCCAACATTTGGTCTGCAGCCACAGCTCTTAACCACTGTGCCACCAAGGCTCCAATAGACCTGTCTAATGTTTGGCTGAAGGGTGAACCTCTGAAGTGACTTAAGTACTGAGTTAAAAAGATATCCAGGGGCCATACTCTTGGAGTTTCTCCAGTCTCTGTCAGACCAGCAACTCTGGTCATTTTTTGTGAATTTGAATTTTGTTCTACATTTTTTCTCCAATTCTGTCGAGACCCTCTATTGTGATCCATGTCAGAGCAGTTGGGGGTAGACAGGGATCTTCTACTTCTTCTGGGCTCAGTCTGGTGGAGGTTGTGGTAGTTGTGGTCCATTAGGCCTTTGAACTAATTTTTCCTTTGTGTCTTTGGTTTTGTTCGTTCTCCTTTTCTCCAGCTGGGATGGGACCAGTAAATGTATCTTATATGGCCACTCGCAGGCTTTTAAGACCCCAGACGCTACTCACCATAGTTGGATGTAGAACATTTTCTTTATAAACCATGTTACGCCATTTAAGCTAGATGTCCCCTGAAACCATGGTCCCCGGCCCTCAGCCCAGTAATTGGGCCCCTCAGGGAGTTTGGATGTGTCTGTGAAGCTTCTATGACTTTGCCTTGGTCAAGTTGTACTGACCTCCCCAGTATTGTGTAGTGTCTTATCCTTCATCAAAGTTACCACTTATCTACTATCTAGTTAGTGTTTTTCCCTCCTCTCCCTTGTAACCATCAAAGATTGTTTCTTTCTGTGTGTAAACCTTTTCACGAGTTTTTGTAATAGTGGTCTCATACAGTATTTGTCGCTTTGTGATTGACTTATTTCACTGAGCATCATGCCCTCCAGATACATCCATTTTGTGAAATGTTTTGCAGATTTGTGATTATTTTTTATCATTGCATAGAATTCCATTGTGTATGTGTACCATAGTTTGTTTATCAATTCATCTGTTGATGGGCACTTAGGTTGTTTCCATCTTTTTGCTATTGTGAATAATACTGCAATGAACATGGGCGTGCATACGTCTATTCATGTGACAGCTCTTATTTTTCTAGGATATATTCCTAGGAGTGGGATTTCTGGATCATACGGTATTTCTATTTCTAGCTTTTTAAGGAAGTGCGACATCGTTTTTGTACCATTCGGTTGTACCATTTTGCATTCTCACCAGCAGTGCATAAGCGTTCCAGTTTCCCCACAACCTCTCTACATTTGTTATTTTCTGTTTGTTTGTTTCGTGCAAGTAATGTCGAGGTGAGATGGTATCTCACTGTAGTTTTAATTTGCATTTCTCTAATGGCTAGTGATCCCAAGCTTTTCCTCATGTGGCTGTTAGCCACATGAATGTCTTCTTGGGCGAAGTGTCTGTTCATATCCTGTGCCCATTTTTTAATTGGATTATTTGTCTTTTTGTTGTAGAGGTGTTGGATTTTCCTATAGATTTTAGAGATGAGACATTTGTCGTATATGTCATAGCCAAAAATTGTTTCCCAGTCTGTAGGTTCTCTTTTTACTCTTTTGGTGAAGTCTTTTGATGAGCATAAGTATTTAATTTTTAGAAGATCCCAGTTACCTAGCTTATCTTCTGGTGTTTGTGTATTGTTAGTTTGGGTTTGTATCCTATTTATGCAGTATATTAGGGACTCTAGTGTTGACCTCATTTTTTCTTCCATGATCTTTATAGTTTTTGGTTTTTTTATTTAGGTCTTTGATACATTTTCAATTACTTTTTGTGTATGGTGTGAGATATGCGTCCTGTTTCATTTTTTTACAGATGGACATCAAGTTTTGCCAGCAGCTTTTGTTAAAAAGACTGTCTCTTCCCCCCTTCATGGACTTTCGGCCTTTGTTGAAGATCAGGTTGGTCATGGGTGGATGGATTTACATCTGGGTTCTCAATTCTGTTTCATTGGTCAATGTGTCTGTCATTGTACCCGTACCAGGCTGCTTTGACCACCGTAGCTGTATAGTAGGCTCTGAGGTCAGGTAGTGTGAGGCTTCCTTCTTTTTTCTTCTTCAATAGTGCTTTTCTTATCCGGGGCCTCATCCTTTTCCATATGAAGTTAATGATTAGTCTCTCCATCTCATTAAAGAATGCTGTTAGTATTTGGATCAGGATTGCATTGTATTTGTAGATTGCTTTGGGTCAAATTGATATTTTCACAATGTGTAGTCTACCTATTCATGAGCTGGGTATGTTTTTCCATTTATGTAGGTATCTTTTGGTTTCTTGTAGTAGTGTTTTGTAGTTTTCTTTGTATAGGTCTTTTATGTCCCTGGTTAAATTTGTTCCTAAGTTTTTTTTTTTAGGGGCTATTATAAATGGTACTGCTTTCCTGATTTCGTAGTTCTCTTTATTGGTGTATAGGAATCCAATTGGTTTTTCTATGTGGATCTTGTATCCTGCTACTCTGCTGAAACTTTCTATTAGTTCCAGTTGTTTTCTTGTGAAGTTTTTCGAGTTCTCTGTGTATATTATCATATCATCCACAAATAGGGATAGTTTTATTTCTTCCTTACCAATTTGAAAGGAGCCTTGGTGGGGCAGTGGTTAAAGTGATCGACTGTTAACCAAAAGATTGGCAGTTCAAAACCACTTGTTGTTCTGTGGGAGAAAGATGTGGCAGTCTGGTTCCGTAGAGATTTACAGCCTTCAGAATCCCACAGGGTTGCTATGAGTTGGAATCAACTCGACGGCAGTGGTGGGTAGGGGTTATCAATCTGGATGCACCTTATTTCTTTTTCTTGCCTTATAACTCTAGCTAGGACTTTCAGCACAACGTCAAATAGGAACGATGATAAAGGACTTCTTTGTCTTGTTTCTGTTCTCAGGGGGAATGTTTTCAGCCTCTCTCCATTGAGAATGATGTTGGCTGTTGGTTTTGCAGAGATGCTCTTTATTATGTTGAGCAATTTCCCCTCTATTCCTACTTTATTGAGAGTTTTTATCAGGAATCGGTGTTGGACTTTATTGAATGCCTTTTCTGCATCAATTGAGATGATCATGTGATTCTTTTATTTATGTGGTAGATTATGTTGATTGATTTCCTAATGTTGAATCATCCTTGCATACCTAATATGAATACTACTTGGTTGTGGTGTATTACTTTTTTTATATGATGCTGAATTCTATTGGCTACAATTTTGTTGAGAATTTTTGCATCTATATTCATGAGAAATATTGGTCTGTAATTTTCTTTTTTTTGTGGTGTCTTTGCCTTGTTTTGGTATCAGGGTTATACTGGCTTCATAGAATGA
>NW_004444104.1:2625904-2627038 GCF_000243295.1 Trichechus manatus latirostris
GTTCTATATATGTCTATGAGGTCAAGTTGGCTGATTGTGCCCTTTAGGTCTTCTCTATCTTTGCTGAGTTTCTTTCTAGATGTTCTGTCCTTTACCATGAGTGGTGTGTTGAAGTCTCCTACTATTATTGTGGAACTGTCAATTTCTCTTTTCAGTGCCGTTAGAGTTTGTTTTATGTATTTTGGAGCCCCATCATTGGGTGCATAGATGTTTATTACGGTTATGTCTTCATGATGGATCATCTCCTTAATCATTATATAGTGTCCTTCTTTGTCTTTTATGGTGGATTTTGTTTTAAAGTCTATTTTATCTAAGATTAGTATTGCCACTCCTGCTCGTTTTTGGTAGCTGTTTGCTTGATATATTTTTTCCATCCTTTGATTTTTAATAAATTCATATCTTTGTTTCTAAGGTGTGTCTCTTGTAGACAGCATATTGATGGATCCTGTTTTTTTTTATCCATTCTGTTACTCTCCATCTCTTTATGGGTGCATTTAGGCCATTTACATTCAGTGTAATTATTGATAGGTGTGAGTTTATTGCTGTCATTTTGTAGTGTTTTTTTTTTTTTTGTGGTGCTGACGTTTTCTTTGTTCCTCTTACTCTCGTGCTGAATTCCTTTTGTTTGTGGATTTTTTTTCATTTCTCTTGTTTTTGTAGGTTTTGTCTTTACTGAGACTTTGTTTTTCTTCTTTATTTTGATGAGTAGGTTTGTTAACTTTCTTTGTGGTTACATGGAAATTTACCCTTATCTTCCTAGGTTTGAACCAGTCTATTATTACTTGGTATTTTTGCCTTCCTCTCCATTAGAAGGTTCTATACCTACACCGTTTATTCCCTCTTTTATTGTTCTGATGCTGTCGTCATTTACAGATCAACCTCTCGTTCCTTGTTATAATTCTTTTGGTTTTGGATAGTCCTTAAGAGTTAATTTCCCAGGTTGGTATCTGACTAATACAATCCTGTGTCCTAGATTCAGCCTGTGGTCTGATGTTGTTTGTTCTCAGATTGAAGGACTCCCTTTAATAAGTCTTGTCAGTTGGTTTGGTTTTTACATAGTCCCTTAATTTCTGTTTATCTGGAAATGACCTAATTTCACCATCATATCTGAACGAGAGTTTTGCAGGATATATT
>NW_004444104.1:2627712-2651347 GCF_000243295.1 Trichechus manatus latirostris
GCGTTTTGCTTCAACTTTTGGATAATTCTGAATATTAGAGATTTGAATTCCCTATCAGGTACTTCTAGTGCCTTTCCTTCTACTGGAAAGTCATCTGATGTTTTCTTTTGGACACCTACTGGAACCATCCTGTCCTGTTTTTGTATATGTTTTGATATTGTCTGCTGTCTTTGGGGCATTCGGTAGTTATTTTCCTCGTTTATTGATTGTAAATTTGTTTCATCTTTTTTATTTTATTTGGTTATGTCTGAGTAGGTGGACTGTGCGTTCCTTTGTTGTTTGTTCATCTGTAGGTGCAATACTTTTCACCTCCTTCTCCAATGAGCAGGGTCAGTCACTTAGGTACGGTACAGCAGGGCAGGTCCAGCTGAAAGGGAGTTGCTCGGTTGGGTTGTTTGTGGCACATACTAAGGCTGATAGGGTGAACCGGGAATCAGTGCAGGGCAGGTTTCCGTAGGCCATGCCTGTGCTGCTTGGGAGTGTGATGTCAGGGAAAGGTGCAGGTAGACATGAAGGAGGGGGGAGATTGTGATGTGTGGAGCTGAGTATGGGAAAGAGGAGAGAGACGAGAGAGGAATGGAGCCAAAAACATACGCAGAAACTAAAAAGAGTGCTAAGGAAGCTTGCTATTGCAATGGAGAGATGAGAGACTGAGAAATGGAGAAAAACAAAAATGGAAAAAAAGGTAAAAAAATGAATAAATCGAGAAACTGGAGATGAAGAAAGACAAAAAGGGGAAAAGAGAGAGAAGAAAACAAAACAAAGGAACAACAAAAAAAAAACCATAAAAACAAAAACAAAAAAAAGAAAAAAAGGCATGCCGCCAGGGGTCCCACTGCATGTCTGCGTAGAGTAAGGGAGTAGTTCCTAAGCCACATGGTACTGCCTGGCTGGAAGAGGCTCCCAAGGTGAGAAAAGAAAAAGAAAACAAACAAATCAAAACAGAACAACTCAGAACCAGCGTGGCGGCATGGGCTGGGAAACAGTTTCACAGTCGAGCAGTGTTTCGCAGCCTTTCAGGAAGAAGCAAAGATGGCACATGGAGCCAGGTATTTGCGAGAAAGGAGGGGGAGGTGGTGAGAGGTAAGGAAGAAATCTAATGAAACAGAAAAAAGCAACACTGGCAACCAACCAGTAGCACTCCGGGAACTGGCAAGTGCAGGTGGGTGGAATCCAAGTGACACTGGGGCGAAGCCGGTGCTTCCTGGCCAAGAGACTGTGGCTGCAGGAAGCAGAGGAAGCTGAGTGTGGGTGAAGAATGGTGGGGAGTGGGAAAGCGTATATCGCTGGTTACTGGTTATTCTGTCTCCTGCTGGAAGCTCCATGAAGCTGCTTTCTCATACTCCTGTTCACTGATCTCCAATAGCAGTCCAAGATGGCAGATCCGTGCTGTGGTAGTTGATAGGGAAACTCTGCATGTATCTCTCCTCGCCCTCTGTTCTCGGTCAGTTTCTTATTCCATTCAGTACTTGACTGAGTTCTTTATCTCTTCATTTGATGCTTAAGGTTTCAGGATTGATGTGTGACTCTGTTTGACTTAGTTTTTTGGATCTTTGCTGTGGAGGGACGGTGTGGTGCTTCCGACTATAGCACCATGTTGCCTGGAAGTCCTCTTCTCTGAATTATTTGGTAGAATTCTCCAGTGAAGCCATCTCAGCCCAGACTTTGTTTTTTGGGGAGGGGGGTTTAACTGTCTTTTCAATCTCTTCTCTTGTTATGGGTCTGTTCAGATTTTCTACCTCAGTTTTGTTAGTTTAGGTAGTTAGTGTGTTTCTAGAAATTTGTCCATTTCCTCTATGTCATGGACTGAATTGTGTCCCCCCAAAATATCTGTCAACTTGGCTGGGTCATGATTCTCAGTATTGTATAATTGTGTACCATTTTGTAATCTGATGTGATTTCCTTATGTGTTGTAAATTCAATCACTATGATCTAATAAGATGGATTAGCAGCAGTTATACTGATGAGGTATACAAGATTGGATAGTGACTTAAGCCAATCTCTTTTGAGATATAAAAGAGAGAAGTGAGCAGAGACACATGGGAACCTCATACCACCAAGAAAGCAGTCCCAGGAGCAGAGTGCGTCCTTTGGACCTGAGGTTCCTGCACAGAGAAACTCCCAGACCAAGGGAAGACTGATGACATGGACCTTCGTCCAGAGCCAACAGAGAAAGCATTCCCCTGGAGCCGAAAACCCTGAATTTGGACTTGTAGCCTACTAGACTGTGAGAAAATAAACTTCTCTTTGTTAAAGCCATCCACTTGTGGTATTTCTGTTATGACAATACTAGATGACTAAGACACTCTAGTTTTCAAATTTATTGAAGTACAATTTTTCATAGTACTGTTATGATCCTTTTTATTTCAGTTGGGTCTGTTGTAATGTCCCCCATTTCATTTCTTATTTGGGTTATTTGCTTCCTCTGCTGTTTTTCTTTTGTCAATTTGGCCAATAGTTTGTCAATTTTGTTGATCCTTTCAGAGAACAAACTTTTGGTTTTGATGATTCTTTCTATTCTCTATTTCATTTATTTCTGCTCTGATCTTTATTATTTCTTTTCTTCTGGTCTTTACGGGCTTCTTTCGCTCTTCTCTTTCTATTTGTTCGAGTTGTAGGGCTAATGTTTTGATTTTTGTCCCTTTTTTCTTTTTTGATATATGTGCCTATTGTTATAAATTGACTTCTGAGACCACCTTGCCTTGTCCCAACAATTCTGAGATGATGTGTTTTCATTCTCATTTGATTCTAGAAATTTTTTAAATCCCTCTTTGATTTCTTCTATTGCCCAGCGGTTTTAAAGCAAGGTTTTATTCAGTTTCCATGTTTTTTTCCTTACTCCTCCTGTTATTAATTTCTACTTTTTTGGCATTGTGATCAGACAAGACGCTTTGTATTATCTCAATGTTTTGAATTTTGTTGAGGGTTGCTTTGTGGCCTAAGATGTGGTCTATTCGGGAGAATGTTCCATATGCATTGGAGAATAATGTATACTTTGCTGCTGTTGGGGGAGTGTTCGATATATATCTATGAGGTCAAATTCGTTGATTGTTTGGCCTTTAGATCTTCTGTATGTTTGCTGAGTTTCTTTCTAGATGTTTTGTTATTTACTGAGAGGTGTGTTGAAGTCTCCTACTATTATTGTGGAACTGTCAATTTCTCTTTTCAGTGCTGTTCGAGTTTGTTTTATGTATTTTGGAGCCCTGTCATTGGATGCATAGATATTTATTATGTTTATGTCATCATGGTGGTTTGTTCCTTTAGTCATTATATAGTGTCCTGACTTGTCTTTTGTTGTTGATTTTGCCTTAAAGTCTATTTTATCTGAGATTAGTTTTGCCACTGCTGTTCTTTTTTGGTTGCTGTTTGTTTGATATATTTTTTCCATCATTTGATTTTTAATAAATTTATGTCTTTGTGTCCAAGGTGTGTCTCTTGTAGAGAGCATATTGTTAGGTCATTTTTTATCCATTTTGTCACTCTATGTCTCTGTATGAGTGCAGTTAAACCACTTACATTCTGTGTGATTATCGATAGGTGTCAGTTTATTGCCGTTACTTTGTCACACCCTTTTTTTTTGTGATGCTGAAGTTTCTTTGTTCCTCTTACTCTCCTGTGCTGAGTTCCTTTTGTTTGTGAAATTTCTTTTCATTTATTTCATTATTTTAGATTTTGTGTTTACTGAGACTTTAAGTTTTTCTTTTTTTATTTTGATGAGTAGGTTTCTTAACTTTCTTTGTGGTAACTTGAAATTTTCCCTTATCTTCCTAAGTTTGAACCAGTCTTTTATTACTTGATAATGCTTTGATTTCCTCTTGATTTGAAAGTTCTATGCCTACGGAGTGTATTCCCCCTTTTATTGTTTTGATATTGTCATCTTTTACAGATTGACACCTCTATTCCTGTGTTTTAAATCTTTTAGTTTTGTTTTATCCTTGAGAGTTCATTACCTAGGTCAGTATCTGGCTGGTAGTGGCTTCTGTCCTAGACTCAGGTTGTTGTCTGATATTGTTGATTCTCTTAACAGAAAGACTCCCTTTAAAAATTCTTGTAAGTTTCATTCGATTTTTGCAAATTCCCTTGATTTCTGTTTATCTGGCATTGTTCTAATTTTGCCATGATATTTGAGAGAGTTTTGCAGGATATATAATTCTTGGTTGGAAATTTTTTTCTTTCAAGGTTTTATATATGTCACCACATTGCCTTCTTGCCTGCCTGGTTTCTGTTGAGTACTGAGAGCTTAGTCTTGTTTCCCCTTTGTATGTGACTTTCCTTTTCTTTTGAACTGCTCTCACGATTCTGTCTTTGTCTTTGGTTTTGGTGTGGTTATGATCTGTCTTGGTGACTTTTTTGGGGGATCTATCCTATATGGGGTTCATTGAGCTTCTTGGATGGTCAGCTTTTCATCTTTCATGATATTAGGGAAGATTTCTGTCAGCAAATCGTCAATGATCCTCTCTGTGTTTTCCATTTTCTCCTTGTTCTGGAACTCTGATCACACGGAAATTTTTACTCTTGATCTTATCCTAGATAGTTCTTAGGTTTTCTTCATTCTTTTCTCTGATTTTTCCTCAAACAAAGTGGCATCGATGAATTTGTCTTCAATTTTGCTGATGCTATCTTCCATTGTTTTGAATTTTCTCCTAAAACCTTCTATTTCATTGTCCATTTTGAAATTTTGTTGTTTATGTTTTGGATTTCTAATTGATATTTTTGTATGATTTCCAATTGTTTATTTATTTTGACATTTTGGGCAAGTAATTTAGTATCTTTGTGCCTCCTGAGTAAAGTAGAGATAATAATACCCCAGTATAGGTTGATTGGAGTCCTCCCTAGTGGTGCAGTGGTTAAGAGCTCAGCTTCTAACCAAAAGGCCGGCAGTTTGAATGCACCAGCTGCTCCTTGGAAACCCTACCGGGCAGTTCTATTCTGTCCAATAGGGTCACTATGAGTTGGAATGAGGTTTTTTAATAGGTTGGTTGTGAGGATTAACATGAGTTAACATATGTAATATTCCTAGATGTGTACCTTGTGCAATCCAGGCAATGCAATAAATATTAAATATTATAATTTTAATAATGGAGTCTGAACTATCTTTCTCTCTCTCTTAGGCAACAAATCACAAGTTTTAACTGGATTTCGAAAACTCAGTGTTACAGAAACCAATGAAGTAGCAAGAAAAATCCAGTTCTAAGAAGTCACTGAATCAACAAATACCTGCTTTGCAAGTAACTTCTGATTCTCATTTTGTGAATCTCACTATTTAAGAAAGGGACTAACAGGCTTTGAGTGAGTTTAGTCAAGATGTTTAGAATTCAGGAAAGAAAACTCACCCTGGACGTTTAAAGACTAATGGATCATATCCCAGATTCTGGGAGTATTAAATGAAAATGGAAGTAGGCCACTAATTCAGTGTATATAAGGAATTGTGGAATATTCATGGATGGAGGACGAAAAGTTGATACAAAATGCAATTAACCAAGTATAGTGAATTAAATATTTGTTAGTTCTAATTGTGCAGCTTCCTCTTTGTTTTAAAAACTTTATTAAGGTATAATTCACATACCATACAGTTCTTTCATTTGAAGTGTGAAATTCAGTGGTTTTTAGTATATTCACAAAGTTGTGCAATCATCACCACAATCTAATTTTAGAGCATTTTTATCATCCTAAAAAGAAACCCTGGACACATTAACAGTCACTTCCCATTCTCCCTCATTTCCCCCATGTCCTAAGCAACTGTTAATCTACTTTCTGTCTCTATAGTTTTGGCTACTCTGGGACATTTCGTATAAATATGACCAGTTTCTTTCACTTAGCATAATGCTTTCAAAGTTAATCCATGTTGTAGCTTGTATTGTCAAATGTATAACACAAAATGTGGATAAACACATTTCATGTTTTTATTCATCAGTTAACGGACACTTCAGTTGTTTCCACCTTTTGGCTATTGTGAATAATGCTACTGAGAATATTCAGGTAGAGGTTTTTTTTTTCTTAATTTTATTTATTTTGTTGTTGAGAATATACACAGCAAAACATACACCAATTCAACAGTTTACATGTACAATTCAGTGACACTGATTGCATTCTTCGAGTTGTGCTAGCATTCTCATCCTCCTTCTTTGAGTTGTTCCTACCTCATTAACATACACTCACTGCCTGTCTAATCTTTCCAGATGCTAGTGTCAATTTGACCCCATATAGATAGTTCTTAAAAGAGCATAACATTCAAGACAGACATTTTTTACTAGTTAAGCTGAACTATTGTTTGGTTTGAAGAAGACTTCATGAGCTCTTTTTGGTTTAAGTTTTAAGGATTACCTCAGGGCAATAGTGTCAGGGGTTCACCTAGCATCCATGGCTCCAGAAAATCCATGAAAATTTGAAATTCTATTCTGCATTTTCCCCCTTTTGATCAGAAGTCTTCTATAGAATCTTTGATCAAAATGTTCAGTAATGGTAGCTGGGAACCATTCAGTTCTTCTGGTCTCATGACAAAAGAGGCAGTTATTCACGGAGGCAATTAGCCACATATTCTATATCCTCCTCCTATTCCTGACTCTCTTTCTTCCTCTGTTGCTCCGAGTTATAGATACCAATTATTGAGTCTTGGATGGCCACTTGCAAGCTTTTAAGACCCCAGACACTATGCAACAAACTAGGCAGTAGAATAGAAGATCTAAACATGTCATTAGGCCAATTAACTGTGATGTCCCATGAAGCTACGACCTAAACCTCCAACCAAGAAGCCACATCCCATGAGGTGTTTGGTTGTACATAAGCATCTTCAGAGTGTACTTTTTTTTTTCTTTTGGTCATTGTTGTAAATTTGTCTACCACACAATTTTTGCCTAGTCATCTTTTTACAGGTATACAGCTTACTGACAACACTTAAAATAATCGGCTGTGCAATCCTACCCTTAATCAATGCAATTTTTCCATTACTGTAAACTGAAACTCAGTACTCCGTAAAGAAAGCCCTGCTTTCCCCCTCCCTCCTGCCCGTGGTAACCACTAATAAACATTGGTTTCTATATGTGTTTGCCTTTACTTTACTTGTATTTTTACGTAAGTGAGATCATACAATAATTATCCTTTTGTGGTTGACTTATTTCACTCAGCATAATGTCTTCAAGCTCGGTCCATGTTTTAGCATGTATCAAGACTTTGTTTCTTCTATTGGCTGAGTAGTATTCCATTGTGTGTATTTACCACATTTTATTATCCGTTCATCCGTCAATGGGCATTTGATTATTTCCACCTTTTGGCAATTGTGAGTAGTGCTACAATAAACATTGGTGTACAAGTCTCTGTTTGAGTCTCTGCTTTCAAGCCTTTTGGGTATATACCTAGAAGTGGAATTGCTGGGTCATATGGTAGTTCTATTTTTAGTTTTGTGCGGAACTGCCACACCATTTTCCACAAAGTCTGTAACATTTTGCATTCCCACTAGTAGTGGATAAGGACTCCAATTTCCCCACAGCCTCCCAACATTCATTATTTTCTGAGTTTTTTTTTTTTTTTATTTAAATCTTATCCATCCTATAGGAGTGAAATGGTATCTCATTGTGGTTTTGGTTTTCATCCCTTGATAGCTAATAATGTTGAACATCTTTTCATGTGTTTGGTGGCCATTTGAATATCCTCTTTGGTGAAATGTCTATTCAAGTCCTTTGCCCATTTTATGATTGGTTTATATGTCTTTTTGGTAAGTTGCTGAAATTTTATGTATACTGTATTTTTACACAAATAAAGCACACCTTCTGTGTTTGTTTGCTGGCCATGCCCTCCCCCAACAAGGTGCCCTCACACATGGCACCATGCCATGCCTCTTCCATATGTTACTGTAAAAAACATTAGCATAGCATGCTTATGAAAATACCTCACAAGGGGGCGCAGCTGGCAAACAAACACAGAAGGCATGAGTTATTTCTGTAAAATACGGTATTTTGCTTTTTATATTATCGGATATATGGTTTCTGAAGATATTCTCCCAGTCAGTAGCTTATCTTTTCATTTTTTTGGTAAAGTCTTTTGATGAACAAAAGTTTTTAATTTTTATGAGGTCCTATTTATTTATTTTGTCTTTTGTTGCTTGTGCTTTTGTTATTATATAGACAATCGATTGTTAAAAGCTAGGCCTGACAGTGTTGCCCCAAATTTTCCTCTAAGAATTTTATGGTTTTAGTTTGCACATTTAGGTCCTTAATGCATTTTGACTTTGTTTTTCATATGGTATGAGGCATGGATACAGTTTCATTTTTCTTTATGTGGAAATCCAATTTTTCCAGCACCACTTATTGAAGAGACTCTTCTTTCTCCATTGAATAGACTTAGCACCCTTGTCAAAAATCAGTTAACTATAGATGTGTGGGTTTACTTCTGGATCATGTAGAGGGTTTTGTGTGGACATGTTGTCAATTCTCTTGGCATTCCTGAGTCTATACTAACTCTATATTCGACATTTTGAGGAACCACCAACATGTTCTCCAAAGCGGATGAGCGTTTTTACATTTCTGCCAGCAATGAATGAGGGTTTCAATTTCTTCACATCCTGTTATTGTCTGTATTTTTGATTATTGCCATTCTAATGCTGTCATCACATGGGGTCACTATGAGTCAGAATCTGCTCAAGGACAACCAAGAATAACAACAACAATGGTGTGAAATGGTATCTCATTGTAGTTTTGATTTAAATCTTCCTAATGACTAACGGAGCCCTGGTGGCACAATGGTTAAGATCTTGCCTGCTAACCAAAAGGTCAGCAGTTTGAATCCACCAGCCACTGCTTGGAAACCCTATGGGGCAGTTCTACTCTGTCCTACAGTGTTGCTATGAGTCAGAACTGACTTGATGGCACCTAACAACAACAACAACAGTGACTAATAATGTTGGACATCTTTTTGTGTCCTTATTGGCCATTTGCATATCGTGCAACTCATTTTAACGATGTATACACCATTCCTATGTTCATTATATTATTCAACAAATATTTATTGATCTATTATTATGTGCCAGAAACTTTTCTAAATATTGGGATAGATCATTGAATACACTAAACAAAAATTCCAGCCCTCATGGAACATACATTCTATTTGAGGCATATAGGCGATATACAAACTAAGTAAGTTAAATATATAGAGTGTTAGGTGGTGATAAGTGCTATGGAAAAAATAGAGAAAAGGAATATAGACTGCCAGGGGTAAGACTTGCATTTGAAATAAAGGCTTTAAAGAAGGCCTCACTCAGAAGATGTTTGAGTAAAAATAGGAGGAGGTAAGGGAGGGAATGTTGGGGAAATATAATTAAAAACAAAATCTCCTCCCAAGCCTAGAAAGCCTCTCTAACAAATGTAGCACAAAAACAGTTTTCTTATTGAGTAAGCATTAAACCAGAATGTGATGCATCACAGGCAATCTGCTACAAAGATTATAAAGACAAAGAAATCTCACACTTTATACAACCAAGTAGATGCAACTCATTTCACACACATTCTTTTTCTTCTTTTAGATTTATATATACCCTTTCAGGAGCCATGCAGAGAAACAGGTGAAAAGCAGGCAGAGGAAATAGTGCAAAAGCCACAAGGCAGGAGCATGCATGGGCTAATTCAAAGAGCATCCATGTGGCTGGAATGGAGAGAGGGAGGAGACTGGGAAAAGATCAGGTCAGAGAGGTAGAGTGAGCTGAGATTATGTAGGGCCTTGTAGGCTTTCACTCAAAATGAATGCGATCTTAAGTCTTTGGAGGATTTGTTCAGAGGAGTGGCATGTGTACAGAGCAGGACTGTCTTCCATTTTAACAGGATATTTGGAGATGCATGTGTACGCACATGTGTATGAGGGGGTATTGTTGCCACAATAACTGGGGACCAGGGATACTAAAGATTTTGCAACACACCTATCTTACACAAAATGTCAATAGAAACCCTACTGAGAAACACTGGGGAATGAAGGAAACAGGGAAGTTGGTTGAGAGGCTAATACTGCATTCAAGTGACAAATGTTGGTGACTTGGTCAAGATGGGGCAGTTTGGGGATAAGAAGTTTAATGATTCTGGATATATTTTTAAGTTGGAGTTGACAGGATTTGCTGACAGATGGAATGTGCGGTAAGAACAAGAAGAATCAAGGGTGGTTTTAGGAATTTTCTTCTGAACATTGGGAAAAATGGAGTTGGCATTAATTGTGAAGGATAAAACTGAGGGAGGAGAAGGTGTGGAGAGGAGTGACAAAACCATGGGAAGGTCTGAGACATTTCAAGTTTGAGACACCTTTAGACACACAAGTGGAGGTGTTGAGTAGGCACTCCTACTCCATACAAGTCTGGGGTTCAGGAGAGAAACCTGAGTTGGTAAGATAAATTTGAGAATCTCATCGGACTGAATGTGATCAACAGAAGAGTGAGATAGAAGAGGCGAGGTCTGGGGCTATCCAACATTAATTAGTCAGGATGATGAGGAGAAACCAGTCAAGGAGACTTAGAAAGAATACCCAGTGAAGCAGGCGGAAAAAGGAGTTAACTTTCAAATAAGAGAAAATCTTTGGTCACCTTGAGAAGCAGAGTTTTGGTGGTGTGGTAAGAAGAAGAACCCAACTGTAGTGAATTCAAAGGAGATCGGGGAGATTTCTAGTTTTGCTATGGTGATATATTCCTTCTATAGCCCATACCTTCTATTGATTACAAATACAAACTCGAACAAAATACAAAACAACTACCCAAGGATTTCAAAAAGTACACAGTAGAAGGCATATTGTGAAAGGGAGTCAAAATTTAGAGATGCCACCTGCACAGGAGCAAGTTTCCTATTTTTTTTTTGTTTTCCTTTTATGTTTTTTTCTCAATGTTTTGCCCCAGGGGCAGAGCAGTGCAATTCCGGTGGCTAAAACTCCAGTGGAGACAATGGTGATTCAGTGGCAGAATTCTCTACTGCCTTCTATGCAGGAGACCCGGGTTCAACTCCCAGCTAATATACCTCATGCATAGCCACCATCCGTCAATGGAGGTTTGTGTGTTGCTTTGATGTTGAACAGGTTTCAGCAGATCTTCCAGACTAAAATGGACTAGAAAGAAAGGCATGGTGATCTACTTCCAAAAATAAGCCAGTGAAAACCTTATGGATCACAATGGTCTGATTTTATTGTGCTTGGGGTCACCATGAGTCGGGGCTGATTCAATGGCAACTAACAACAACAAAACTCTGATAGGAAATTTTCAGTCTTTTTGGCCAGAGAAACCAGATAAAGAAGCCCCTGTGGATTGGAAAATGTGCTGGGGAATCCCAGAGGGGAAAAAGTCAGAGAAGGGGATTCCCTAATTCTGGGTATGAAGCTGCACAAGTCTCAGACTAAACCCTGAAACATGCATGTGCAGGGCAGACCCAAACCAGGTAGCAAAAGCTTAGAGAATTGAACTTGGATTTGAACCATCGAAGGCAAAATGGAACTTATGGTCTGATCTTATCCAGGTTGATTACCTGCTAAAACAAAAACCTTAACATTCTGTAGGGGATTATAACAGTACCCAGAGTATGACATAATGTTATGTTATGACACAACATTGACAATGTCCAGCACACAATACAAAATTACTTGACATACAGAGAACTAAGATAATGTGACTCATTCCCAAAGGAAAAGACAACCCAAAGACACTCCATGAGGTATAAGAAAACAATTGAAATGACTAAAAATATAGGAAATTTCCATGGAGAAATAAAAACTATAATGAAGAACCCAATGAAAATTTTATAATTGAAAAATACAATATATGAAATTAAAAAAAATCACCATATCAGATCAATAGCAAAATTAAAATGATAGAAGAAAGAGTCAGTAAAGTTGGAGATAGATAAGTAGAAAATATCTAATTTGAAGAACAGAGAAAAAAAGATTAATAAAATTTCGGGGACCTGTGGGATAATACAAAAAATTCAAAATTTATGTAATATAAGTCGTAGAAGGAGAGGAGAAAAATAATGGAGCAGAAACAATATTTAAAGAAACAACATCCAGAAACTTCCTGAATTTGGTGAAAGATACACATTTACAGAAACAAAAGCCCATAGAACTTGAAACAGAACTAAGATATCGTGCCTAGACATAATCAAACTGCATAAAACCAAAAATAAAGAAAACTATATAAATTGCTATATGAAAATGAAAAATTACACTCAGGGAAAATGATTTGAATTACCATGAATTTCTCATCAGAAACCATGGAGGCTGGAAGACAGTGGAACAACATCTTTAAAGTGCTAAAAGAAAAAAACCCTGTCAACACAGAATTTTATATCTGACACAAATATTCTTTCAGGAATGAAAGCACAATAAAGACATTGTCAGATAAAGAAAAACTAAGACAATTTGCCCCAGCAGAACTGTAAGAATTACTGAAGGAATTTCTTCAGATTGTGGGAAAAATGATATCAGATGGACACTTGGATCTTATTCAGTTATTTAAAATATATATGACTATTCAGAACAAATATTCTAACCTTGTCTGATAGGAGTTTCAAAGTATGTAGATATAATTGTTGTTATTGTTACGTGCCATTGATTTAGTTCTGACTTACAGCAAACCTATGTACAATTGAATGAAACATTGCCCTGTCCTTTGCCATCCTCACACCTGTAGCTATTTTTGAGTGCATTGTTGGAGCCATTGTGTCAATCTTGTTGAGGGTCTTCCTCTTTTTCACCGACCCTCTGCTTTACCAAGCTTGATGTCCTTCTCTAGGGACTGGTCCTTCCTGACAACAAGTCCAAATTACGTGAGATGAAGTCTCGCCATCCTTGCTTCTAAGGACCATTCTGGCTGTGCTTCGTCCAAGACATATTTGTTTGTAGAAGTAAGGGCATCAAGGGCAATGGGGGAAGAGTAAAGGGACCCATATGATTGCAAGGTTCCTACAGTTTATGTGAAGTAGTAGAATACTAACTCCAAGTAGACTTAAAAGTTTAGGTATGTGTATTACGATCCCTAGAGCTACCACCACCGCCAACAACAAAAATACAAAGATATAGAGCTAAAAATCCAATAAATGAATTAAAATGGAATGCTAAACATGTTCAAATGACCTAAGAGAAGGCAAAAAAGGAGAATAGAACAAAACATTTGGGGGTGAAGGAAATTTTATTATCTTAATTGTGATAGTTTCACAAATGTATACATATGCTAAACCTTATGAAACTTACACTTTAAATATGTGTTGTTTATTGTACACTAATTTTACCTCAATATCATTAAAAAAATGAAACAAAGAATGGGAAGAGAGAAATTGGAATGATGAGTAAAGGCAGCTCCTGAGGAGATTGCTGAGAAGTAGGATACTAATTGGAGGGAAAAGTGAGATCATGAGAGTGTATTTTTGTCTTTGTTTTAAGATGCAAGCAACAATGCCATGCTTATATGCTGATAGAAAAGATCCAGTGGAGAAGGAAAAATTGGTGATATAAGAGAGAGGAGAATTGTTGGCATGATGCCCTTGGGTAGGTGGGAGGAGATGGGGTCTTTAAGATGAGATTGGTCCTTTAAGAAGAGAGCAAACAGAGATCCACATAGCAGAAGGGAAGGCAGAGTTTATGGAACAAGTGCTAGAAGGTAGGGAGAAGTTGCAGTGGAAGCTTGTGAAACCTGAGAGTGTGGATGCAAGTGGAGGTGCTGGAGACTTGAGAAGAAAGAAAGACGACCTACAAGAGCCACCCCTTCCCCATGGCAGTGGAAGACTGAATAGGTAAGATTGCCAGACAATGCTAAGCGACCTCTTGTGGTAGGCAGCCATGAATTCAACAAGCCCCATCAGTATGGCGGGGCATTTTCCTTCTCCACATTCAGGTGTGCAGATTTCAGCATAGAGAAGGCAGAGACTTGGATTACATCAGGGTTCAGGTTTTGTCAAGCTGATACAATGAAGCTAGAGAGAAACAATCAGTTTGCAATGATAAAATTCAAACTAGTGAAAGGAGGGCAATGAAGAAGTAAGCGGGAATGAAATAGTTGCAAAATCAGTGGTCTTGAGGGAATGGAAGGATTATTAGATTTGATATTAAAGAACATGTGCTGGGAAGATCATGGTAGGAGAATGTGATGGTTTACACTGAGGTTGGGGAGGAGATTTCCACTTACTGATAAAGACAATGTCCAGAGCTGTGCAGCCCAATGCTAGTGGTAGCCACTAGCCTCAGGTGGCTATTTAAATTAATTAATAGCCACTAGCCTCAGGTGGCTATGTAAATTTAATTAAAAGAAAATAAAACAATAAATAATTCAGTTCCTCCCCATACTAGCCACATTTTAAAAGACACGTGACTGAAAAAAAAAAAAAATCAAACCCATTGCCATGAGTCAACTTTGACTCATGATGACAACATGTGACACAGTAGGACTTCCTGTAGGGTTTCCAAGGCTGTAATCTTTATGAAAGCAGACTGTCACGTCTTTCTCCTGCTGAGTAGCTGGTGGAGTCGAACCACTGATCTTTCAGTTAGCTGCCAAATGCTTAACCACTGCACCACCAGGGCTCCTTAAAATTAGTACAGGTATAGGTATTGTCGGCACCATACAGAAAACCAAGTCTGTTTAAGATAAAATCACAGAGGTTTATTCCAATGAAAGATTACAGCTTGAACTGGCAACAGCACAGTTCATTGAGATGAGACCGTGGTGTCCCAACAGGGGTTCTGAATCAGGGGTAATTATACTGCTACAGCAGGCATCAGCTACAGGTTATTCTTGATTGGTGCATCTCAGATTAAGGAAATTGGAGGCAGGATCCTGGCGTGGGGTACCTTATTGGTTCGGAGGGAATAGCTGCAAAACACTGATTGGCTACCAACTATTAATAGCTATGATTAGAGATTACAGGTAGTTTCACAGGATGCTTAGACAGGGCTCACAAGATGCTTACATGTATTCTGTCTATCTTGCAAAAACACCTTGCTGGCAACAGCACCGACAACATTCTTCTGAGTTTGTGTATTTTGAGGGGTGCAGATGGTCACTTGGTTAAAACTCCTTGGGGCATATGGTTTCACATCCCGGTTTTGACCACAGAGGAAGAACATATTTTCTCAAAAACATAGCCGTTAGACTAGAAATCCAGATTAAGATTAGATAGCACGGTCAGTATATTATGCCTCTGTCTCACTGACTGCACTGAAAGTTTTTTTTCCCCCTGAGACAGTATATAATAACAACAAACACAGAATGCATATAATAGTAACTACATACTAATTAAGTATAATACGTAAATATAAGACAAAATATGTATAAATTATAAGGAATAATCATGAACACCACCCATTTCAAACATCAGAACGTGATCAAAATTATCGAAGTCTGTGTGTTCTTCCCCAATTTCTTCTCCCTGGCTCCCCACACAAGTTACCACTGTCTTAAATTCTGTTCCAAAATTTTTTCAACTTTTTAAAAGTAGATTTATCACATATGCAGGTGTCCCTGAATATTTCATTTTGCTTTTTCTAATACGTAGCTGTTTTATTATATGTAGTCTTTTGCAAATTGCTTATTTCTACTCCACATTCTATTTCTATGATTTATCCTTGTTGTATCTAGCTGTAGTTCATTAATTTTCACTACAGTGTAATATTTCATTGTGTGAATGGTCAACTATCCCTTCTCCTGAGTGACCATTTTTGCTGTTTCTGTATTTTGTTTTTACTATGAAGAAATGATTGTTATGAACATTTTTGTGCGTGTTTCCTGACACACTAAGTAAGGAGTTCTCCAGGGCAGTGTTTTTTCAAACAGTGGGTCATGGTCCGTTAATAGTCACGAAAATAAATTCAGTAAAGTGCAACCAGCATCTATAAAAGAAGTGGGGGAGCAGAGAGCGGGAAATGTTTCAACCAGAGCTGACATCTTTTAGTAATCACCAAAATAAATAGAAAGGGAAAAACGGGGGACTTGGTACATGTTCTCTAGGCCTTTTTGAAAACACAGAGCTGTTCCTTTGGCTACATCCATGAAAATCCACCAGAGAGTTGATATTGTAGACATCAAGGGAATGGATGCTATTCTAAAGGGAAGGCCTCACAAACGTTTCCATGGCAAAACCAGAAAGAGTCTACAGTGCCACAGACCATGCTGCTGAAACTGTTGGATCAGAGAAGATATCTGCCAATAGAATTAATGTCCGATTTGAGCATATTAAGCACCCTAATGAAGTAAAGTAGAATCCTGAAACATGAGAAGAAAAATAATCACAGAGAATTGAAAGTCAGAAGAGAAAGGGTTCAGCTGAACAATCAGCCTGCCCCACCCAAAGGAAAACACCGGAGAAGGCCCCAGGTAGAGTCTAAGCTGCCAGTATGATTTGATATAAATTTAGGGCATGATTGGTATAAAAGTAATAAAGCCTTCTCTATAAAAAGAATAGAAAAGATAATATCAGAGTACATCATACAGAGTAAGAGCAAGTACTGTTTTATTAAACTATTTTCACTTGTAGGAAGGCTTGTATACTGGATTGGGATATAAAATGTGCTTCTTTATTGTGCGTAATGGTCGAAAGGTTTAAAAGCCACTTCTAGGATATTTGAGTATGCAAACGTTCCAATTGTTTTCCAGAGGAGTTGTATAAATTTACATTCTCCCCAGCAGTGTTTGAGAGTTTCTCTTGTTCTACATCCTCACCAGCATTAGTAACGAGAGATTTAATTTTCGCCACTCTAATTGGTATTAAATGGTATCTCTTGGTGGTTTTAATTTTCAGTTACTAAATCACTAATTTTTTTTCTTTTCACAAACTGATTTTTTTATTGTACAATATTTATAACACTACATTTTCTACTTTAAACATTTTTAAGTCTACGATTCAGTGACATTAATTATACTCACTATGTTGTGTAATCATCACCACTATCCATTTCCCAGTATTTTCCATCACCTCAGTTAGAAACTCAGTACCCTTTAAGAATAACTCCCATTTCTACCCCCTCTCCAGCCCCTGGTAGCCACTAATAAGATTTGTCTCTAGGCATTTGCTTATCCTAGATATTTCTTGTAAGTGAGATTATACAATATTTGTCCTTTTGTGTCTAACTTCCTCCTCATCGTAGTGTGTATCAGAACATAATTTCTCTCTATGGCTGAATAATATTCCATTGTATGGATATACTACATTTGTTTATCCATTTATCTGTTGATGGACACTTGGGTTGTTTCCACTTTCTGGCTATTGTAAATAATGTTACTATGAACATCAGAGTACAAGTATCTGTTTTCATCTCTGTTTTCAATTCATTAGGGTATGTACCTAGGAATGGAATTGCTGGGTTATACAATAATTCTATGTTTAACTTTTTGAGGAACTGCCAAACTTTTCCACAGTGACCATACCATTTTACATTCTTACCAGCAATGGATGGTGTTCCAGTTTCTCCACATCCTCGCCAACCCTTGTCATCTTCCATTTTTTCTGATAATATTCATCCTAGTGGGTGTGAAGTGGTATCTCATTGTAGTTTTGACTTGTATTTCCTTAATGCCTAATGACATTGAGCATCTTCCAATGTGCTTACTGGCCATTTGTATATCTTCTTTGGTAAAATGTCTATTCAAGTCCTTTGCCTATATTTTAATTGGATTGTTTGTCTTTTTGTTGTTGAGTTGTATTGTGTTTTTTTTTTTTTTTTAATCGTGCTTTAGGTGAAACTTTACAAAGCAAATTAGTTTCTCATTTAACAATTTATATAGAAATTGTTTTGTGACATTGGTTGCAATCCCCACCTTGTGTCAACACTCCCCTTCCACACCCCAATTCTCCGTTTCCATCTGTACATTTTTTCTGTCCCTTCCTGCCTTTTTGTCATTGCTTTTGGGCAGGTGTTGCCCTTTTGGTTTCGTGTACATGATTGAAGTAAGAAACACATTTCCAACATGTGTTACTGTTTGTTTTATAGACCTATCTATTCTTTGGCCGAATGGTGAACGTCGAGTGGCTTCAGTTCTGAATTAAAAGGGTGTCTGGGGGCTATAGTCTTGGGGGTTCTTCCAGACTCTGTCAGTCTGACTTTTATGTGTGTGAATTTGAATTTTAATCTATATTTGTCTCCTGCTCTGTCCTGGACCCTCTATTGCGATCATTGTCAGAGCAGTTGGTGGTGGTAGCTGGGCACCATCTAGTTCTTCTGGGCTCAGGTTGGTGGAGGCTGTGGTACTTTGGACTATTATTTTCCTTGTGTCTTTGGTTTTCTTCATTTACCTTTGCACCGGACAGGATGGGAGGAGTAGATGTATTTTAGATGGCCACTCACAAGCTTTTAAGACCCCAGATGCTACTCACTAAAGTTGAATGTATTACATTTTCTTTATAAACTTTATTATGCCAGTTGACCTGCATGACCCCGGCAGCTATGGTCCTCAGCCCTCAGCCCCAGTAACTCAGTCCCTCAGGGTGTTTGGATGTGTCTATGAAGCTTCTATGACTTTGCTTTGGTCAAGTTGTGCTGACTTCCCCTATATTGTGCACTGTCTTTCCCTTCACCAAGTTAACATTTATCTACTATCTAGTTAATGATTCCCCTCCCAATGCTCCCCTCCCTCATAACCATCAAAGATTGTTTTTTTCTCTGAATAAACCTTTTCTCTACTTTTTATAATAGTGATCTCATATAGTATTTGTCCTTTTGTGATGGACTTATTTTACTCAGCATAATGCTCTCCAGATTCATCCATGTTGTGAGATGCTTCACAGATTCATCATTGCTCTTTATCATTGCATAGTACTCCATTGTGTGTAGGTACCATAGTTTGCTTATCCATTCATCTATTGATGGGCACTTAGGTTGTTTCCATCTTTTTGCTATTGGGAATAATTCTGCTGTGAACATGGGTGTACATATGTCTATTCACATGACGGCCGCTATTTCTCTAGGGTATATTCCTAGGAGTGGGATTGCTGGATCATATGGTATTTCTATTTCTAGCTTTTTAAGGAAGTGCCACATCATCGTCCAAAATGGTTGGACCATTTTACATTCCCATCAGCAGCACATAAGGGTTCCAATCTCCCAGCAACCTCTCCAACACTTGTTATTTTCTCTTTTTTTCATTAGTGCCAGTGATGTCAGGGTGAGATGGTATCTCAATGTAGTTTTGATTTGCATTTCTCTAATGGCTGATGATTGTGAGCATTTCTTCATGTGTCTGTTAGCCACCTGAATTTCTTCTTTGGTGAAGTGTCTGTTCGTATACTTTGTCCAGTTTTTAATTGGATTATTTGTCTTTTTGTGGTTTAGTGTTGCAGTATCTTGTAGATTTTAGAGATTGGGCCCTTGTCAGATGTGTCGTAGCCAAAAAAATGTTCCCAGTCTGCAGGTTCTTTTTTTACTCTTTTAGTAAAGTCTTTTGGTGAGCATAAGTGTTTAATTTTGGGGGCCTCCCAGTTATTTATCTAGTTTATCTTCTGGTGTATGTGCATTGTTAGTTATGTTTTGTGTCCTATTTTGCAGTATATTAAGGCCCCTAGTGTTGACCCTATTTTTTCTTCCATGATCTTTATAGTTTTTGGTTTTATATTTAGGTCTTTGATACATTTTGAATTAGTTTTTGTGTATGGTGTGAGGTATGGGTCCTGTTTCATTTTTTTACAGATGGGCATCCAGTTTTGCTACCACTATTTATTAAAGGGGCTGTCTTTTCCCCATTTAATGGACTTTGGGCCTTTGTCAAAGATCAGCTGACCATAGGTAGATGGATTTATGCCTGAGTTCTCAATGCTGTTCCACTGATCAATGTGTCTGTCGTTGTACCAGTACCAGGCTGTTTTGACTACTGTGGCTGTATAGTAGGTTCTGAGATCAGGTAGTGTGAGGTCTCCTACTTTGTTCTTCTTTTTCAATAATGCTTTACTTACCCGGGGCATCTTTCCTTTCTATATAAAGTTAGTGATTAGTTTTTCCATCTTGCTAAAGAATGTTGTTGGAATTTGGATCAGGTTTGCATTATTCTACCCATTGCAAAGATCACTTTGGGTAGAATTGACATTTTCACAATGTTGAGTCTACCTATCCACGAGCATGGTATGTTTTCCCATTTATGTAGGTCTATTTTTGTTTCTTGAAGTAATGTTTTGTAGTTTTCTTTGTATAAGCTTTTACATCCCTGGTCAGATTTATTCCTAAGTATTTTATTTTTTTAGAGGCTATTATAAATGGTATTGTTTTCTCAATTTCCTTTTCAAAGTTCTCTTTGTTGGTGTATAGGAATCCAACTGATTTTTGTATGTTTATCTGGTATCCTGCTACTCTGCTGAACCTTTCTATTAGTTCCAGTATTTTTCTTGTGGAGCCTTTTGGGTTCTCTATGTATAATATCATGTCATCTGCGAATAGGGATAGTTTTACTTCTTCCTTTCCAGTTTGGATGCCCTTTATTTCTTTTTCTTGCCTTATTGCTCTAGCTAGGACTTCCAGCACAGTGTTAAATAGGAGTGGTGATAAAGGGTCTCCTTGTCTTGTTCCTGTTCTCAGGGGAATATTTTCACCCTCTCTCTGTTGAGAATAACATTAGCTGTCCGCTTTGTATAGATGCCCTTTATTATGTTGAGGAATTTCCCTTCTATTACTATTTCACTGAGAGTTTTTATCAGGAACACGTGTTGAGCTGTATCAAATGCCTTTTCTGCATCGATTAAGATGATCACATGATTCTTTTGTTTTATTTATGTGGTGGATTATGTTGATTGATTTTCTAAGGTAAAATCATCCTTGTATAACTGGTATGAATCCCACTTGTTGTGGTGTATTTTTTTTTTATATGATGTTTAATTCTATTAGCTAAAATTTTGTTAAGAATTTTTGTATTTATATTCATGAGAGACATTGGTCTGTAGTTTTCTTTTTTTGTAGTGTCTTTGACTACCTTTGGTATCAGGGTTATGCAGGCTTCACAGAATGAATTCAGGAGTATTCTTTCTTTTCTATGCTCTGAAGTAGATTGGGTAGTACTTGTGTGAACTCTTCTCTGAATGTTTGATAGAATTCTCCAGTGAAGCCATCCAGGCCAAGGCTTTTTTTTGGTTGGAAGTTTTTTATTTTTATTTTTTAAATTACCTCTTCAATCTCTTCCCTTGTTATAGGTCTGTTCAGATTTTCTATCTTAGCTTATGTTAGGTTATGTAGGTAGTGTGTTCCTAGAAATTTGTCCATTTCCTTTAGGTTCTCAAATTTGTTAGAGTATAGTTTTTCATAGTACTCTGTTATGATCCTTTTTATTTCAGTTGGATCTCTTGTAAAGTTCCCCATCTCATTTCTTATTTGGGTTATTTCCTTCCTCTCCTGTTTTTCTTTTGTCAGTTTGGCCAATGGTTTGTTGATTTTGTCAATCATTTCAAAGAACCAACTTTTGGTCTTGTTGATTCTTTCTATTGTTTTTCTGTTCTCTATTTCATTTGTTGTTCTTATGTTAGGTGCTGTTGAGTCAGTTTCAACTCATAGCAACCCTATGTGCAACAGAACAAAACACTGCCCGGTCTTGTGCCATCCTCACAATTCTTTTTATGCTTGAGCCCATTGTTGCATCCCCTGTGTTAATCCGTCTCGTTGAGGGTCTTCTTCTTCTTTTTTTTTAAATTTTTTTATTGTACTTTAGATGAAGATTTACAGAACAAATAGTTTCTCATTAAACAGTCAGTACACATACTGTTTTATGACATTGGTTAACAAGCCCACAACATGTCAACATTCTCCCTTCTCGATCTTGAGGAACTTTTTTTTGGTGAAAACATACATAGCTAAAGTTACACCATTTTGAAAGTTTCTACAAGTACAATTCAGTGACATTGGTTACACTCTTCCAGTTGTGCTGCTATTCTCACTATCCTTCTCCAAATTATTCCATCACCATATCTTCAACTCACTGTCCTCTAGGCTTCCCATCAAACCCTTCGAGTTGCTGTTGTCAATTTGATCCCACATAGATAATTCTTTTTTTTTGTACCTTAGATGAAGGTTTGCAGAAGAAATAGTTTCTCACTAAACAGTTAGTACACATAATGCTCTATGACAATGGTTAACAACCCCATGACATGTCAACACTGTCCCTTCTCAACTTTCCGTTCCCTATCACTAGCTTTCCTGTCCCCTCCTGCCTTCCAGTCCTTGTACCTGGACTGCTGTGCCTCATTAGTCCTGTTTTGTTTTATGAGGCTGTACAGTCCCCAGCTGAACGGTGAACTTCGGGAGGGGCTTCACCACTGAGCTAAAAGGGTGTCCGGGGGCCATACTCTCGGGGTTTCTGCAGTCTGTCAGGCCAGTAAATCTGGTCCTTTTTTGTGAGTTAGAATTCTGTTATACATCCTTTTCCAGCTCTGTCCAGGAACCTCTATTGTGATCCTGGTCAGAGCAGTCAGTGGTGGCAGCTGGGCACCATCCAGCTGCACTGGACTCAGTCTGGTGGAGGCCGTGGTAGCCGTGGTCCATTAGTCCTTTGGACTAATCTTTTCCTTGTATCTTGTTCTCTTCATTCTCCCTTGCTCCCAAAGGGGTGAGACCAGTGAAGTATCTTAGATGGCTGCTCACAGGCTTTTAAGACCCCAGATGCTATTCACCAAGGTAGAATGTAGAACATTGTCTTTATAAACTGTTTTATGCCAATTGAGCTAGATGTTCCCTCAGACCATGGTCCCCACAGCCCTCCACCCAGCAATTCAGACCCTCAGGGAGTTTGGAAGTGTCTGTGGAGCTTCCATAACTTTTCCTCATACAAGTTGTGCTGGCTTCCCCCATAATGTGTACTGTCTTACCCTTCACCAAAGTTACCACTTATCTATTTAGTACCCCCCCACTCCTCCCAACCCTGGTAACAAAGACTGTTTCTTTTTGTGTGTAAACTTTTACATGAGTTACACAGTAGCGGTCTCATACAATATTTGTCCTTTTGTGATTGACTTATTTCATTCAGCATAATGTCCTCCAGTTTAGTTCCGCTTACTCTCCTGTACCGAGTTCCTTTTTTTTGTGGATTTTTTTTTTCATTTCTTTCGTTTCTGTAGGTTTTGTTTTTACTGAGACTTTATGTTTTTCTTCTTTATTTTGATGAGTAGGTTTGTTAACTTTCTTTGTGGTTACCTTGAAATTTATCCTTATCTTCCTAGATTTGAACCAGCCTATTATTACTTGGTATCGCTTGACTTTCACTCCATTAGAAGGTTCTATATCTACACCGTTTATTCCCTCTTTTATTATTTTGATGCTGTTGTCATTTACAGATTAACCTCTCTGATTCCCTTGTGTAATTCTTTTGGTTTTGCATATTCCTTAACAGTTAATTTCCTAGGTTGTTATCTGGCTAGTATGATCCTGTGTCCTATATTCAGCCTGTGGTCTGATATTGTTTGTTCTCAGATCAAAGGGCTTCCTTTAATAAGTCTCGTAAGTTTGGTTTGGTTTTTACAAAGTCCCTTAATTTCTGTTTAACTGGAAATGACCTAATTTCACCATCATATTTGAATGAGAGTTTTGCAGGGTATATTATTCTTGCCAAGCAATTTTTTTCTTTCAAGGTTTTATATATGTCATCTCATTGCCTTCTTGCGTGCATGGTTTCTGCCGAATAATCCGAACTTATTCTTATTGTTTCTCCTCTGTATGTGACTTCTTGTTTTTC
>NW_004444104.1:2652076-2656547 GCF_000243295.1 Trichechus manatus latirostris
GTAGTTATTTTTCTCATTTATTGATTGTAGATTTGTTTGTTTCATCCTTTTTTTTATTTGGCTATGTCTGAGCAGGCAGGCTGTGTGTTCTTTGTTGTTTGCTTAACTGTGGGCATGATATTTTCACCTCCTTCTCCAATTGGCAGGGTCAGTCACTCAGATATGGTACAGCAGGGCAGGCCTAGCTGAAGAAGAGTTGCTAAGATGGGTTGTTTGTGGCACTTACTACAGCCACCAGGGTGGTCGGTAATCAGTGCAGAGCAGATGCCGGTAGGCCATGCCTGTGCTGCTTGGTGGTGTGATGTTAAGCGCATGGTGCAGGTAGGCAGGATGAAGGGGGAGATTGTGATATGTGGAGCTAAGATGGGTATGGGAGAGAGGAGAGAGTAACAGGAGCCAAAAACATGCAAACAAACAAAAAAGAGTGCTAGGGCAGCTTGCCATTGGAGTGGAGAGATGAGAGATGGTTGTTCTGTCTCCTGCTGGAAGCTCCGTGAAGCTGCTTTCTCATACCCCTTGTTCACTGGTCTCCGATAGGAGTCCAAGATGGCGGATCCGTGCTGGGTTAGCTGATGGGGACCTCTGCATGAGTCTCTCCTTGCTCTCCGTTCTCTGTCAGTTTCTCACTCCATTTGGTGCTTGGCTGAGTTCTTTATCTCTTCCTTTGATGTTTTAGGGACTCAAGATTGCTGTTTTCTCTGTTTGGCTTAGTTTTTCGGATCTTTGCTGTGGAGGGACGGCATGGTGCTTCTGCCTAGAGTGCCATGTTGCTGGAAGTCCAGGTCTTCCTCTTTTTTGCTGACCGTCTACTTTACCAAGCGTGATGTCCTTCTCCAGGCACTGGTCCCTCCTGATAACATGTCCAAAGTATGTGAAACTTACTTTTGTGTTGGGATCAGAGAAGATACTTTGTATTATCTGAAGTTTTGGATTTTGTTGAGGGTTGCTTTGTGGCCTAAGATGTGGTCTATTGTGGAGAATGTTCCATGTACATTGGAAAAGAATGTGTACCTTGCAGCTGGTGGGTAGAGTGTTCTATATATGTTTATGAAGTCAAGTTCATTGATTGTGGCCTTTAGATCTGTATCTTTGCTGAGTTTCATTCTAGATGTTCTGTCTGTTATTGAGAGTGGTGTGTTCAAGTTTCCTACTAATACTGTGGAACTATTTCCCTTTTCGGTGCCATTAGAGTTTCTTTTATGTGTTTTGGAGCCCTGCCATTGAGTGTGTAGATATTTATTATGGTTATAGCCTCATGGTGGATTGTCCCTTTAATCATTATATAATGTCCTTCCTTGTCTTTTATGGTGGATTTTTTAAAAAGTCTATTTCAGCTAAGATTATATTGCCACTCCTGCTTTTTTTAGATGCTGTGTGCTTGACATATTTTTTTCATCCTTTGATTTTTAATATATTGATGTCTTTGTTTCTAATGTGCATCCTGTTTTTTCATCCATTCTCTCACTCTCTGTCTCTTTTTGGGTGCATTTAAGCCATTTACAATCCGTGTGATTATTGATACGTATGAGTTTATTGCTGTCATTCAGCAGTACTTTTTTTTTGTGGTGCTGACATTTTCTTTGTTCCTCTTACTCCCATGTGCTGAATTCCTTTTATTTGTGGATCTTTTTTTCTGTTTCTTTTGTTTTTGTAGATTTTGTGTTTATTGAAACTTTGTTTTGCTTCTTTATTTTGATGAGTATGTTTGTTAAATTTCTTTGTGATTACCTTGAAATTTACCCCCATCTTCCTAAGTTTAAACCGGTCTTTTATTACTTATATCGCCTTGACTTCCTCTCCATTTGAAAGTTCTATACCTATATACCATTTATTCCCTCTTTTATTGTTCTAACATTGTTGTCATTTACAGATTGCCCTTTCTGGTTCCCTGTTGTAAATCTTTTAGTTTTGTTTTATCCTTGAAAGTTCATTACCTAGGTCAGTATCTGGCTGATGCCGCCTGCTTCCTAGATTTAGGTTGTTGTTGATGTTATTGGTTCTCTAACTGAAGAACTCCCTTTAAGATTTCTTGTACGTTTGGTTTTGTTTTTACATATTCCCTTAATTTCTGTTTATCTGGAAATGTTCTAATTTCACCATCATATTTGAGTGAGTGTTTTCCAGGATATAGTATTCTTGGCTTTTCAATATGTAGATTCAGGTTTTTTACTTCAAGAATGTTTTCTTGGATTATAGTTTATGTATTAATTCTACTCAAGTTTCCTTCTGCTTTTCCACTTCCTCCTTCTGCCTCCTTTTCCTCTTTCAGTTTAACTCCTCCTCCTCCTTTTTATTTTTACTGTTCCTCTTTCTTTTTCTCATCCTTCTATTCCTCTACTAGTTCTTTTTCTCTTTTTCCTTCAAGGACTCTATTTATGCATATTTTGGATCTTCTTCTTCCTGTCTTCCATTTCAACCATTATCTTCTTCTTTTAATCTTATTGTCATTCTCTTTATTGTTTTAATGCCCCTCAGGAAATTTTCATTTGAGTTTATTCTGTTTATCTGGAAATGTTCTAATTTCACCATCATAACTGAGTGAGAGTTTTGCAGGATATAGTATTCTTGGTTGGCAATTTTTTCTTTCAGGGTTTTATATATGTCATCCCATTGCCTTCTTGGCTTCATAGTTTCTGCCAAGCAATCAGAGCTTAGTTTTATTGGTTCTTCTTTGTATATGACTTTTGTTTTTCTCAAGCTTATCTCAGGATTCTTTCTTTGTCTTTGCTTTTAGTGAGGGTGATATGTCTTGGTGATTTCCTTTTGGAGTCTATCCTATATGGGGTTCGTTGAGCTTCTTGGATGGTCAGCTTTTCATCTCTCATGATAGTAGGGAAGTTTTCTGTCAGCAAATCTTGATGAGCCTCTCTGTGTTTCCCGTTTTCTCCCCCTGTTCTGGAACTCCAATCACCTGTAAATTTTTTGCTTTTGATTGTATCCCACATAGTTCTCAGGGTTTCTTCATTTTTCTTTGTTCTTTTCTCTGATTTTTCCTCAAAGTGGTATCCAAGTATTTGTCTTTAATTTCACTGAGCCTGTCTTCCATTGTTTCAGATTTGCTCCCAAAACCTTTTATTGCACTATCAGTTTCTGAAATCTTTTGTTTATCTTTTGGATTTCTAATTGCTATTTTTGTATGATTTCTAGTTGTTTATTTATTTTGACATTTTATTCCTGTATTACTTTCCTGAATTCTTCCGTTGTTTTGCCTGTCTTTTCCATGATTTTGTCTGTTTTTTCCATGATTTTGTCTATTTTTTCCTTATTTTTGTCTCTGTGTTCCTTCATCTCTTGGATAGCCCTGAATATTAGAGTTTTGAATTCTGTATCAGCTAGTTCCAGTGCCTTTTCTTCTACCAGAAGGTATCTAGTGTTTCATTTCAGATGCTTTCTGGAGCCATCCTGTCCTTTTTTTTTCCCCAATATGTTTTGATATTGTCTGCTGTTTTAGGAACTTTTAGGTATTAGTGTCTTCATTTATTGATTCTAGATTTGTTTGTTTGACCTGCTTTTTTGTTGTATTTGGTTATGTCTGGGCAGGTGGGCTAGGTGTGCTTTGTTGTTTGCTCATCTGTGGGCACGATACTTCTCACCACCTTGTCTAGGTGGGCAGGGCTGGTCGCTCAGCTATGGTGCAGCAAGGCAGGTCCCATGGAGGGAGGGGAGCAAGGATTAGTCATTTGTGGCATGTACTGGGGCCAACAGGTGGGGTCTGGTGGTCCACACCTGTGCTGTTTGGGGATGTGGCACTCAGTGCCTTGTGCAGATATGCAGGAGGGAAGGGAGAGGGTGTGATGTGTGGAGCTAAGTGGGTGTGGGAAAAAAGAAGAAGAAGAGAAACAGAAGCAAAAAAGAAATGAAGGAAAAGTGAATAAAATGGTGGGCAAGCTGTGTGGCACAGCCTGTCAAGAAGGCGTGGACATGGCACACGGGGCTTGGTGTGAGAAAGGAGAGGAATGAAGGGAGAGAGAGATAAGAAATCAAATAATGAATGAATGCATGAATTAATGAATAAAAATAAAGAATGACACTGAGGGAGCCTGATGGTGGGGTTGTGCAGACCCAGGGAAGTCATATTCTGGTGGTTGTCTAGCCAAGTGGTGTGGCACAGCCTATCAAGAATGGGAAGAGACAGTACATGCGGCTCAGTGGGAAAGAGAAAGAAGAAGAAGGAAGGAAGACAGAGATAAGAGTCTGAAAAAGAGGAAAAAATGAAAAAAAAAAATGTTGCTGAGGGAGCCTGCTGGTGGTGTGGTGCAGACCCAGGGAAACTATATGCCGGTGGCTCTCTAGTTGAGCGGTGTGGCACAACCCATCAAGAAGCAGTGGAGACAGCACACACAGCCAGGTGGGCTAGAGAAAGGAAAGGAAGGAAGGAAGAGAGAGATAAGAAACCAGAAAAAAAGTAATGGCACTGAGGGAGCCTGTTGGTGGGGTGGAACCTCTAACCTGGGGAAGCGTGTGCCGGTGG